>NC_142598.1:8128252-8278718 GCF_965207765.1 Zootoca vivipara
TTAAACCACAGAACCTAGGGCTTGCTGATCAGAAGGTCGGTGGTTCGAATCCCCATTATGGGGTGAGCTCCTGTTGCTCGGTCCCAGCTCCTGCCAACCTAGCAGTTCGAAAGCACGTCAAAGTGCAAGTAGATAAATAGGTACCGCTACAGCGGGAAGGTAAACGGCGTTTCCATGCGCTGTTCTGGTTCGCCAGAAGCGGCTTTGTCATGCTGGCCACATGACCCAGAAGCTGTATGCCGGCTCCCTCGGCCAGTAAAGTGAGATGAGCGCCGCAACCCCAGAGTTGTCCGCAACTGGACCTAACAGTCAGGGTTCCCTTTACCTTTACTAGGTAAAGGGACCCCTGACCATTAGGTCCAGTTGTGACCGACTCTGGGGTTGCGGCGCTCATCTCGCGTTATTGGCTGAGGGTGCCGGTGTACACTTCCAGGTCATGTGGCCAGCATGACAAAGCCGCTTCTGGTGAACCAGAGCAACACACAGAAACGCCGTTTACCTTCCCGCTGTAGCGGTACCTATTTATCTACAGGAATTCAAACCGCCGACCTTCTGATCGACAAGCCCTAGGCTCTGTGGTTTAACCCACAGCGCCACCCGCATCCCATTACTTATACTAGTGTTGGCTAAATGTTTATGGCTACTGCTGATGGTTTGCTTGCACAGTACTTTACAAACAGGCCGCCTGCTGCGATGCGGTCTAATCTATTATAGTGGGAAACTGCTCCCATAGGTTAGTTCTTTCTGGACTGAAACCTAAAACGCTCTTTACAGGGACTTGAATATGGCCAGAGATTGAGGCCCTCAGAGGACATCAGAAAGGTGGATGAAACAGCGCTAGCTTGGGTGGTTTATAGTTGTATTTATCTGGTGTAAGAAAGCTCTTTGACGATGGGAGATGCCTGTCTCTCCAGGGCTACATCTTGAAACTGCTTACTGACAACATGCTAAAAGCCGAAAACGTCAAAGGATTCTTTGTTGAAGGCTTCCCCCGGGAAATCCATCAGGCCAAGCTATTTGAGAAAGTGGTGAGTGTGGCTTCTGAGTGGGAGGTGAAAGGGAAAGAGAGGCTTGACCTGTGTCAAGGAAGGAAATGGTCCAGAGGCTCTCAGGTTGAAATGTGCAACATCAAATGGGTAACTTGTGGGTTGGCAAGGAATACATTCCCAATAGTCCAGTGGCTGACTGGTTGCATGCCAGATCTTTGGGTTCTGTTTCCTACTCGAAGAGGGCTGGGGGGAAACAGTTCGGCATAGATAGCAGAGATGCAAGAATCCTGTGCTTGTAACTGTTTTGTTGGGTCAGAAGCTAAATTAAAAGCTGGTTGGAAAGCAACAATGCAAATCCCTAGTCAGGTGATGCTGTGAAAATCAAGTAAAGTCAAACCTTGGTTTGTTGAACGTAATCCGTTCCAGAAGCCCATTCCGAAACATTCAACAACCAAGGCGCGGCTTCCGATTGGCTGCAAGAGCTTCTTGCACTCAAGCGGAAGCTGCGTTGGATGTTCGGCTTCCGAAAACCGTTTGAAAACCGGAACACTTACTTCCGGGTTTTCGGCGTTCAGGAGCCGAACACCGTTCAACATTGGAGGCATTCGGGAACTGAGGTTTGACTGCATAGCTCAAAGGGTCTGGTTCTTTTTGCCTGGGTTTAATAATAATAATAATAATAATAATAATAATAATAATAATAATAATAATATATTATTTATACCCCGCCCATCTGGCTGGGTTTCCCCAGCCACTCTGGGCGGCTTCCAACAGAAAAATAAAACACAGTAATCCATTAAACATTAAAAGCCTCCCTGAACAGGGCTGCCTTCAGATGTCTTCTAAAAGTCTGGTAGTTGTTTTCCTCTTTGACATCTGTTGGGAGGGTGTTCCACAGGGCAGGCGCCACCACCAAGAAGGCCCTCTGCCTAGTTCCCTGCAACTTGGCTTCTTGCAACGAGGGAACCGCCAGAAGGCCCTTGGTGCTGGACCTCAGTGTCCGGGCAGAATGATGGAGGTGGAGACGCTCCTTCAGGTATACTGGACCGAGGCCATTTAGGGCTTTAAAGGTCAGCACCAACACTTTGAATTGTGCTCGGAAACGTACTTTGTTTTTCAGCTCTCTCACAGGTCTTTATAATTTGGGCAATACTTACTACTGTTTGCGAGAGGCGTTCTATCCCTGTCACTGCAAGCTCAGAGAAGGAACTGTACCTCTAAAATATTCTGAGCTGAGAAGTACTAACCTTTAAGACCAGCATGTTGTCACGTAGAACAGTGGTCCTCAACCCCCAGGCCACGGATTGGTACCGGTCCGTGGATCAATTGGCACCGGGCCGCCCAAGGAACATTAAATACAATTAAAATTATTAAATCAAAACAATCTAAATAAAATATGAGCTTTCGTGTGCATGCACACTTCTTCAGATACAATGTGCATGCACACGAAAGCTCATACCTATGACAAATTTAGTTGGTCTCTAATGTGTTACTGGAAGTATTTTTTTTATTTTGTTTTGACTGTGTCAGACCAACACGGCTACCTACCTGTAACTAAAAAATATATAAACAATCAACGCCCCCCCCCTCAGCGGACCGCAGTAAAATGATCAAACATTGACTGGTCCGCAGGCGATAAAAAGGTTGGGGAGCACTGACGTAGAACACCACATTCACAACTGTGTTTTGCCTACAGAAGTTTGCCTATTTCACATCAAATGTTTAGTACAGATTGGGTGGGGGTGTCAGCCAGACCAGCAGCTAACTCCTTACAGCAGGATCTCAGACCACACGCCGTACCGTGCCTTGAAGTAAGGTTGCTTCCAGAGGTTTCATGTGGCACTTCACATGAAATTATGTCCAGATAACAGCACCTGCTTACAAGTCCTCTCCCACCCAGCTCCTGTTGCTGTGCTGCCCAATACTGTGACCTCCCCTTTTTACCTTAGTTATACTGTGACCATGAATCCATCACCTTGTTCCCTAAATCCTATTGGCTTCTATGAGCTTAGGACAGTGGTTCCCAACGAGCTATGCCAGAGGGGTCCGCAAGATGCTATTAGAATAAAAAATATATTAAATATATTTCGTATGATAACAGATTTTTTGCTTTGGCTGCTTCCTGCATGAGCAGAGTCTAGCGCAAAACTAGAATTAGATAGAGGCAGTAGTTCTGCTGTATGCTGTTAGGTGGCGCTTTACAAACACTACTGTTTTGCAAAGAGGCAGCGCGCGCATTCTACTAACGCTCACCTCCCCAAGATGCTTTGCGCGCGTCGGCTTCATTTGTGCGCTACTGCGCAGGTACCCTGTCTTCTCCATTCCCCTCCCTCCTCCCTGGCGCGCGCTGCCTCTTTGCAAAACAGTAGTGTTTGTAAAGCGCCACCTAACAGGGCTCTCTTTTTAATTTTAGGATTAGGAATTAATGGGGGTCCTTGTCACAATAGCGGCTCAATGAGGGGTCCTCGAGAAAATTTTGTTGGGAACCCCTGGCTTAGGAGATTAGATGAATTCATGGTTGGGGCCTATCAATGACTAATAAATGATGGCTAAATGGAATTTCACAGAGGCAGTATACTGGGGGAGGATAACAGCAGGGAGAGCTGTTGCCTTCATATACAGTGGTACCTCGGGTTGAGTACCCAATCCATTCCAGGGTGCCGTTCGCGCCCCAAAAAGTACTCAACCCGAGCAGCACTTTAGCACATGCGCAAAGCACCGATAGTGCTTCTGCGCACGCGCAAAGCGTGAATGCTTATGTGCATGCGTGCACAGAGGAGAAGCCGGAAGTAAACACTTTCGGGTACGCAACCTGCAGCGTACGCAACCAGAGGTATGACTGTACTCCACTTTTGGGCTTTTACAAGCATCTGACTGGCTTGTAGAAGCAATACGGACTTTGATGAAGACGGCCTTCTCGGTGGCTGCTCCCAGACTGTGGAACTCGCTTTCTAGGCTAGCTCCTTCTCTTTCCTTTTGCCAGCAGGCAAATGCTTTTGTTCAGACAGGCCTCTGGCCACTAGCTGGTTGTTGTGGCAGGGTCTTCTGGGAGTGGCTGAGCCACATTTTCTCTTTTCTCTTGTGCTTTTAAGTGTTTTCAGCACTGTTTTTACTTAATGTTTTAAAGTTTTATATTGTGTTTTTTTCGCTGTATGTGTTTTAATTCATGCCGTGGGCCGCCTTGGGTCCTGCATGGAGATAAAGGTGGGACAGAAATGTAATACCGGTAATAATAATAATAATAATAATAATAATAATAATAATAATAATAAAATTTATTTATACCCCTCCCTCCCTGGCCAAGACCGGGCTCAGGGCGGCTAACATCAGGTATAAAAACAATTGATTAAAATACAACTTAAAAACAGGATTAAAATAAAATGAACAAAGAAATCCACTCCCCCCCCATGCCTGCCCTGAATCCTGGCTAGTCTCCTCAGTTCCTATACACCCAGTGCAAACCAATTAACAGCCGAGTTGTATGTTTCATGTTGCAGGTGGGGCGTGCACCCAACATTGTGATAGTGCTTGACTGCTCAACGGAGACTATGGTCCAGCGACTGCTGATCCGAAGCCAGATGGGCGAGAGGGTGGACGACCATGATCAAATCATCCGGCACCGGCTTGAGACTTACTATACACTGTGTGAGCCCGTCTTCGCCCACTACCTACAGAAAAGCCTACTTCGGCATGTAGGTCTCGGAGAACTTGGCTGGGCCCCCTCCCTTGTCCTTTCCCACAGAATCCAGGCATGGAAGTCCTGGCAACTTTGCAAGAGAGCAGCTTATTTGCTTCTGATGTGGATAAGCACCCTTCAGAATGACTCTCTCTTGCCTATTAACAGGGCCATTTGAAAAGTTGTGTCCAATAGGCAGCGAGGCACGTTACTGCATGGGAGGGTTTACTGAAGACCCTCCCCCTCCTAAGGAAGCTTTAAGACAGGCACCCCCAAACTTTGGCCCTCCAGATGTTTTGGACTACAATCCCCATCATCCCCGACCACTGGTCCTGTTAGCTAGGGATCATGGGAGTTGTAGGCCAAAACATCTGGCGGGCCGCAGTTTGGGGTTGCCTGCTTTAAGACAAAAGGAAGGGCAGGAGGCTGGAAACCGCCACATTAGACCCCAACCTTCTTATTTCAGGGAGGTCTTCCAGAAATGCTTGTACAAAAGTGATACTGGAATGCAAAATCTCAAATGCACTCACTCCTCAACCAAGTACAGTGGTACCTCTACTTATGAATAACTCTACTTACAAATGTTTCTACTTACGAATGGAGCTCCGTCCGCCATCTTGGATGCGGTTTAGATAGGATTTTTTCTACTTACGAATTTTTAGATAGGGTTGCTTCTACTTACAATTTTTTTTCTCCCAATGCATTCCTATGGGATTCGACTTACAATTTTTTTCGACTTACAAATGTGCATTCGGAACGCATTAAATTCGTAAGTAGAGGTACCACTGTAATAGGATCATAAGCAGAAGGGCCCTCTAGTAGATCATTTGCTACAATTCCCTTCCTTGAAGCAGGATGGCAGATACAGTCATACCTCGGTTTAGGTACGCTTCGGTTTGAGTACTTTCAGTTTAAGTACTCCGCGGACCCATCTGGAACGGATTAGTCCACTTTCCATTACTTTCAATGGGAAAGTTCGCTTCACGTTAAGTACGCTTCAGGTTAAGTACGGACTTCCAGAACCAATTACACTCGTACTGTACTTCGGGTTAAGTACGCTTCAGGTTGAGTACTCCGCAGACCGTCTGGAATGGATTAATCCACTTTCCATTATTTTCAATGGGAAAGTTCGCTTCAGGTTAAGTACAGACTTCCGGAACCAATTGTGTACTTAAACCGAGGTACCACTGTATCCAAGAACTTCTAAAGCAGGCATGCCCAACCTCCGGCCCTCCAGATGTTTTGGCCTACAACTCCCATGATCCATAGCTAACAGGATCCATAGCTAACAGGACCAGTGGTCAGGGCTGATGGGAATTGTAGTCCAAAACTCATCACTGCCTCTTGCTCTAAAGAAGCCACTGAAAACTGCTTTCCAGGAGCAGCTCTATCTGATGGGAGCTGGCCCCATACCCCTCAGGTGCCCAAGGGCAGCTGAAGAATGACAAGGAGCCACCCCCCTTCTAGAAGGGATCAAATTCCCATCCATGCTGATGGCAAAAGGAAAGACTAAGGCAAGGTATTAAATCGTTGGACCTCTTTCCCAAAGAAACCGTTAAATCGTTGGACCTCTTTCCCAAAGAAACTGTTACAAAATAGTGAGAATGCTTTTGAGCTCTCCAAAATTCTTCATTAGGCTGGTTGTTAAGCAAAGCAGGGGGTAGGAAGAAAAAAAGGTTGGCTCAATGGAATACTGTATGGACTTTGTGGCTACTCTGTTAGTGTTAAATATGTTAACGCCGACAAAACTTCAGTTAAATCGGATTAGGCTCTATTTGGTATTGATGGTATTGATGGATTTGAAGATGCACCTCAATATATTACTCAACTGGATTTTTGCATCTCTTCTTATAGGTCAACAAAGCTGTCTTTGCTTTTTGCCTGCAATTTTGTCAGATGTGAATTAAGCCAAACATAATCTAAACAGAAAGCAAACTTCTTGCTCTAGAGCAGCTGAGGTCAAGGAAGATTTTTAGTCTCCCCTGTTACCAGTGACAGTAGATGTGGCCTGTTTTGCACAAGACCTCTATAGGAACCAATTAAGTTAAACTGAGCAAAGAGGCTACAGATAGGGACAGGGGTTTGTGTGTTCTTTCACCCCATGAGTGGGGGCACAGAACACATTTGGCCCCCACAGCAATTTGCTTCTTTTTCTTATCTGTGGGACTATCCCATGGGAAATTTTTAACAGCTGCACCAGTGATGGCCATACCTGCTCTGCTCCAAGCCCTCCTAAAACTGGGCAGGCTTCCTTTCATTGTCAATGTCTACCCCAGCATGGGGGTGGGGCAGCAGCAAGTGTTGTTTTCTGTTGCATACTTGGCATAATTCCTTATAAACAGAGGCATGCTTGGGCTTTCTATACCCGGTGGTAACAAACAGAAGAGTCTCCTCTGTAAGTAGTTGTCTCCAGATGTGCCCAAGAGCTCTTCATTCCATTTATTTACAGATCCTTGGGGAAGAACCACCAGACACCATTTTTACCAAATCCTGCAGTGTAGTCGATGAAGTGATAAAGGCAGCTACCACGACATGAAGTGCAAAGCTAGTTATCTCTACCTAAAAAATAAAGATTTATGCTGCTTGTCCTTTGCAAGCTTTTTTTTTTAAGTCTCCGAGCTAGTTCACACACACACACACACACACACACACACACACACATATACATCGCTTGACGACTTGTACCTTAGTTGCAAATTCCTTTGGAAAATCGTGTGTTTGGTGGTGCATTCATCAATCAATGAGCATGTATGTGTTTAATAGCCCTTGGCTAGCTGGGCCCAGTGCTGGCCAAAGGATGCAGCTCACAAAAATGCCCAAGCCACATGGCTAGCACCTACTTCAACTGATCACAGGGCAGTAACTAGCACAGAAACATCCTTACTGTAAATGGAAGATGTGATCCGTACTAATAGTTTCTTCAGTAAGTTCCCCTTCATTTCCTGCTACAGTGGGCCATTCACACCTGTTCTTAGCTGCTGTATACAGTGAGCGTTTTGCATTTCAAGATCAATAAAGACCAGGCTGTTGCACCATGCTCCCGCAATCCTTCTATGACTTTTCTTCCGAGTAGGCAAAGCTGACCCCCAGGATTAGAAACTTGTAAAGTTACCAAGCAGTCAAGAGGTTCTACAACACTGAAGCACAGTAGCAAGATAAATGCAAGCTATTTCCGTTTCAGGCATGCTTCATGTATTTCTTGTCAAGTAGCCATGTGTCCGTCCATCTATCCCTTTAATAGATTCCTTCTCCACATATAACTTCCTTTTGAAAGTTGTAAAAGGAAATATATGTGAAGAGGGAATGTCTATAAAAGGGGGGGACGGACAGACGGACACATGGCTATCCAAAAGGCTATGTAGTGCTTTTTAGCACCGAGTGCTTACTCCAGCAACAAAGGATCTCTTACACAGCCTACAACTGAGGATGTATGGGAGAGTAGGAGTAGCAAGCAGCTCAGCAGAACAGAAGCCACCAGCGCCACTTACCACAACCCTCCCCATTTCCCCTTCGTATAATCCGACACAGAAGAGTAAGAGAATCATTGCATCCAAATACAAACAGGTGTTTCGCACTGGCTCAACCCTGGGAGACCTGAGCATAATAGTTGGTCTCCAAATCTACTGCACCAGCCTCTGGAGCCAGAACTCTCCCAGAATCCATCTGCACCATTTATGCTCTAGTCACCTTTTGGGCAGGTCACAAAACAGCTCAAGGAAATGCCATTTCGTGTTGGTGTCAGTCAAGACATTCAGATCCGGCAGAAAATCTTGAGTAATGCAGTTGAGTGTCATCGAGTCACAAAACGATGAGACGTGATCTATTCTAGGTGGCTGAAGCACCCAAGGCTTCCAGCAGCTGGTGCAGTCTTCCAGAAATTTCGATTGTGTAACACTACACCCCCCCCCAATATTTGTAAATCCAAGTAGAAGACTACTGTTATTTTCAAACTGTCAAGAGATGATATACCAAATGAACTGAACTTGCAGGAGTCCCCAAAACCAAACCAAAGCTTAGTCTACTAAAAAGCTCCCCTGAGAGGCAGCTTTCTCCTGCTCCCAAGCTCAGTACCATCCAAAAGTCGGGACCTGTTTCTTATTCCCAGAGCTCTTGGTGAAACTAGAACAGCTCTCTGGGGCTCTACCTTTTGAAACACACACGGTTGCATCAGAGACTTTAAAACAAAAAAGCATTTTATTCAACAAAAATGCACAAATGCCTGCTCAAACTATAAAAACACAGGAAGCTCTTAATTCATGACCATTATCAGGCTTTTACAACAGCTATATTGTGAACAAACATCAGCTTCAAAAAACCCTATGGACAGAGAGAGAAAAACAGACACCACCCAGCAGACACGGGGGGATGTTTTGTTATCATTTATTTGTGAAGTTAAAAACGAGCGGTAAAAAGTAAAAATTGAGCATACAATTTCTTGTTTCAATCTCCTCTTGAACAGACAAAAAACACGACAGATCAGTCCCAGCAGTGGAGAAATGGAGGGCCAGGGCAGGGTTTGTCTGAAACACCAACACCTTTGTCCGAGGAATGTTCCAACTCTAACTAAAAAGCAGAGTGACTTTTCCTTGTAAAGTTTATTTTTTTAAAACGAAACAGAAATAAAAGAGGAAGTGTTACCCTGAAAACTGAGGTGTGTGTCAGGCAGGATAGGGTCTGGCGGCGGCGGTTTTAGTCGGCTATCTTCTACAGCTGCTGGCTCAACATTAGGGGTTTGGAGATCTGGATTTATTTTAAGAGAGACTTGAAGGCGGCATAGCTGAGATTCCCAGGAGAAACCCAGCAATCAGAGCAACAGGCCAGCTCCCTTCCCACCCTGTCACTTCCTGCAGCAGCCACCTCTTTCCAAAACAAAAGGTTCTCAGAGATGGGGAGGTTCACATTCAACTCACTGAGCCTGTTGAAAGGAGAAAAACATGATGGGAACCTGTTACTGAAGCTTGAAGCAGGAAGCAAGAGGGGCAACCGCAAGGCTGTGTATTCCATGGACTCAGGTACAGAATGTGGCTTATCTGGAACGCAGTTGCTGCCTTTTTAAAAACTTGAATTTTATTTAGTATTTGTTATACAATAGCAGAAACAAAAACACAGCACACAGAAAAGGCGACAGTGTCTGCTTAACGTGTAAACCCTTACCTATTTTTGGACTATTAGTAGCGCCAAACTTTTTCCTATCCCAGAGCCATTCCCAGTTTTACAATCCTCTGGTCCTAATGGTAGCAGACGTTGTAATTCTGACAACCTGGAACCTAAATTAAACTTTACTGCCCTGGATGTGCTCCGTCTTCATCTCCACCCATGAACCTGCCCAGTCCTACAGATGGCTGAATGCTCTAATACTTGGTGTGCTCAAATACTTGGATCTACTAAGATCTGTACAAACCCCACAACCAGACTTCATTTGTATAAACTCATTTGTCCAGCCGCTGACAAAACTGTCTCCCTGCTTTTGGAGAAGTGCCAGTCACTAAAGGAACAGCTAGACGGAGCCTATCAGGGACTCTGTGCTCTGGATTCCATAATCACACTGCACAGAGAGTTTGAGGTCAAGGGGGTTGGTGAACAGAAATATTCAACAAACCAGTTCTCTTTTGCTAGTTGGGAGGATACCTGTTTGGGAACTAGTTTCCTGGAGACACGTCAGACACAAAATGAAGTGTCCTCACAAGTTCTCCTTTGGTTAGAACTACAGGTTTCTAGATTTTATGGTGGCAAATGAGCAACATATTGGATGCGAGTGTTGCAGGAGTGTTTAGCTTCTTGCTTCTCTACCAATAACTAGTGGGAACAAAATTCTCTTTATGGAGCCAACACAGCTAACTTTGCTTAACGTGTAATTCAGGCTGCATGTGTTCAGCGTATGGTTTTCTTCCTCATACCAGATGGAATCAGGGGTTTCAAAGAAAGACTAAAGCGTATCATGGGCTGGAGATTGCTCAATGCTCAACTTGTAGGTATGGCTCATGTTCCAGATGTGTTCATTAGATTTTCTTAAATTCTCCCCAAAACGTGCATCCTTTTTGTGTCCCCCCTCCTAGTCCCTTAAAGCTCAGACAATATTTTACAACACTTTGTATTAAAAACTTAACACAATACTCACCAGGAGGCTCCTGGTCATCCGCTCCCAAACAGACATCCTCCCAATTAGGAAAAGAGGATTTATTTGTACATTATTTCTGTTCACCAACTTACTGTACCTTCTTCGTTTGTTGGAACATTAAAAATACCCCAACTAGAGCACCATTAAATTATATGGGTGCCTTATTAGTTGACAATAGAGCCTGGGCTCTCAAATGGATTGGGGTTAACCTCTGATGCACCCTGATGCTCCTCACAAGCATATAACTTGCATGATAGTCTTAACTTTGAGGCAGCTACATGATAACCATCCTTTTTTTGGTGTCTGGCTTGGAGTGAACCAGTCTGAAAGTGTTTGACTGAAGGAGGTTTTGTAAGACTTTTGACTGAAGAAATATGGCTTAGGCTTTTGACACTGGCGTTGAAGAAATCAATGTTTGGAATCAAAAAATGAAGCCAGGAAGGAAATTTCCATTATGGAAGGTGGACAGGTACTGCTGCTGTTAATTATGGAGCAGAAAACTCTTAGATGTGGGTGGTGCTAGAAGGTTTCACCTCACATATGTGAAGGCAAGGATTTTGGAGGCTTGTTCATCTGGAATACTCTATCCCCTCTCTGAACTGGCAATAATACTTCCCCAGCTGACAATACTTCTGCTACTGGGATGGAAAAAAACCCCACAAACCTGGATCTCTCACTCCAGATTTAAGAAAAACATTTGAGGCATTTCAACTTCTCTAAAAAGCCCCTAGGATTAGACCAGGCATCCCCAAACTTCGGCCCTCCAGATGTTTTGGACTACAATTCCCATCATCCCTGACCACTGGTCCTGTTAGCTAGGGATCATGGGAGTTGTAGGCCAAAACATCTGGAGGGCTGCAAGTTTGGGGGTGCCTGGATTAGACCTTAAAAGGCAGCATAAAAGTCTGATTTGGACAGGAGGGAAGAGCTGACATAAACTAGCCACCCCAAATTTAAAAAGGATTACATCTCAAAATGTCTCACAGGAGTTTGTAGAAAGTGTGTGGAGCCCAGTCTGGAGCCAGATACCGGTACCTGTTCTGAAGCAGAAAGGCCACCCTGGCTGTAGTTCTGCAACTCACCTGCTGTCCCTGCTGTGTGGGTGGTGGCACTGGGCCACCAGCGCCAGGCGTCTGTCCATAGTACGCAGCTTGTTGTCTGTAGTATTCTGCCCAGGCTGCACTGTAGTCTGGTTGAGGTCCTGGTGGTGCCGTTGGCCCTGCCCCAGTAGCTACTTGAGCTGCTTCCAAAAAGAAAAGAGGGACTAGCTGTGCAATCCTAGGCATGCCGGCTTAGAAGCAAGCCCCACTCAGCTCAGTGAGACTTGCTCCCAGATAAATGCGCATAGGGCTGCAACCTTAAGACACTCCAGGGAGGTAACTCCAAACCCAGAAACTGACAGAAGTGCTATGGGACATATCCTCCAAGGAAGCTCAGACCCTTAACTCACCTTGCTTCTTATAATACTCTTCCCAGGCTTTTGTGTAGTCCTGCTGTGGTGGAGCTCCAGGCTGCTGGGGCTGCTGGCCTGTAGGCAGTGTCAAACGACAACAGGACCCTGGTCATGCAAAGCTTTCAACTACTCAAGATCCACCTCACTTACAGGATTCAGATTCTAAAAGGTTTACAATGACACCGACTACTAAGAGCAGTCACTAGGACCAATGAGGGAGAAGTAATGTCTTGGCTCACAATGTGCTGAACTTTAGAGGAGCATGGAGCACTTCTGAAGTACAGTGTAGAGCAAGTCATTCCCTCTAGAAGTGGGAGGTATGATTACCTTGGGGAGAGCATTCATAGACCCCTGATCCATAGCAGTCCCACCCCCAAAACAGAAGAAAGTCAATTGACAAGACTCCTAAGTCAAAAGCATGGAAGGACCCGCAGCCAAACTGCCTTGTGACTCTCAGCATCTGAAAGGCTTCAGCTTTTTCTTCCCTGCAGCAGATTTAAGAGATTTGAGCTACCGGTAAATAACCAAGATGAAAAATTCCTCATAGGGAACCATTACAAAAAAACAAAGCAAACTTGCTTTGAAAAACGGTCTTCGAATGGTATTGCTGTTTATAGTGTTGCCATGCTAACTTAACCTAACCATAATTTGCCAAAATTTTGTTTGTTCGTGGTAAAAAATCTTGAAATTAAGTAGCTGTTGGCAAAACTTGTACTGGCTTGAAGCATCAACCTAAGAAGGCCTTCCAATTAAGTCAGTCATTCATGCCTGGATTTGAATGGGCCATCCCTAAGGGCCACCAACCCCCATGACATTCACAAATCAAGATGCAGAAATAGTTTAACAGGAACAGAAAACAAATGCTGAAGCATTTTGAGTCAGTATGTTATTTATTCGTCAGGGGAGACTGGAAGGAAGTTATTCGGCGTAGTTTCTCAATCAAGTTGCTTTCTGCAAGCCCATTAAATTACTCCTATCAAAAGAGGTTAAGGATCTGGATAGTCAATTACCTAGTTTTTTGTAATACTCCTCCCATGCTTTAGTGTAGTCTGACTGTCCGGTGGGGGGCGGTTGGGGTGGCTCTCCTTGCACTGGTGGTGCCGTGGGGGCAGGTGGTGCTCCTGGAACTGGGCCCGGGGGCTGCTGGTAGTAGTGCGAGTAATAAGCTGCCCAGGCAGCGTTGGGGTCTGCCGCTGCCGCCGCTTTACCTGGGCAGGAGACACCACAAAAAACCTGAATGCTTCCAGCCCCTCTCCCTTACCCCCCCGCGAACCTTGAATGTGCAACGGTACAGTGGTACCTCGGTTGTCGAACGTAATCCGTTCCGGAAGACCGTTTGACTTCCGAAACGTTTGACAACCGAGGTGCTAAGGGCAGTCTGTAAAGTCAATGGAGGGAGGGAACATGCAGTGGAAGCTGTTTGACTTCCGAGACGTGTTCGAAAAGGGAAGCATTTACCTCCAGATTTTCAGCCTTCAGAAACCTGAAATGTTCGGCTTCCGAGATGCTTGAAAACCGAGGTACCACTGTACTCTATATTCTGATGATTGACTCTTGAGGGCTGGTATACAAATACTTACTTGGGTCATGAGGAGCAGGAGGCTGCCACTGTGGATAGGCATTCCCCCAGCCTTGAGGTGGGTATTGTGGAGGTGGTGGCCCTCCAGGACTGAAATAAGAGGAGGGAAAAGGTCACTGGCAGTATTTACAATAAGCAACCCTCTAGGCTCAGGATTCAGAAATCTGGAACCTGCCGAGCAGCAAATCAAATTGCTCCAGGAAGTCACTGGAGAAAACAAAGGGTGGGATTCACCTAGTGAGTCTTTGTCAGCAGAAGCCCTGTTGTACATTCAACACAGCACAACATTGAATTCCCCCAAAAGTAACTGCACAGGGAAACTGGAGCGCCTTCATTTTTTCACAGGTAATAAGGCAGGGAGAGGGAAGGTGTTGCTGTACTCCAATGCTCATCAGCACCAGCCAGCATGGCCAGTGATGACGCAAAGCGCAGGGTGACAGGTTCTCAATCCCTGTAGTAAGACACCCCAGATCGAGGCCAATCTCCTCTATGAAATAGGTAGACAAGGGAGCTGCACTGCATTAAGACCAAATCTTATCAAGGAGCAAAGCATCATGGTGAGCACCTGCCAATGGCCGAGAGAGGGTCTATTCTAACTTCCCAAAGAAGAAGCGTCTTATTTGATATATTAGCTTTTGGAAGCACAAGTTTTACTCCTTTAACAGCACCAAGCAACGACAGCAGATCCCTATAACTCTGCAAGTGGTTTTGTTTCCCTACTAGATTGCCCTAGTACCACTTTCTTGGTACCAGATGCCCTGCTAAGTGCTGTGCTACACTGCCACATGGTTTTCTGTTTCAAGTGAAAGATGCCAATGAGGGTAGCAGCAGCAAGGAACATGCCCAAAGCCAAACCACTCTGTGAAAAACTTCTTTTTGCATAAACTTTGTGGATCCATGCCCCCTCTCTTACTGTTTTGTCAAGAAAGTGACAGTGTACTGCAGTGTGTCTTGAAGGTAACATTTTTTCACCCCGTTTGCATAAACTTCGGGAAAATCCCCAAATTGGGGTGGGGCTGTTCATAGAAGGGACTTCAGAGACATTCATGCTCAGCTCAGCATTTCCCCCACAACTTTTGGGCACATCACACTGAGCAGTACACAAGCGTCTCTCCAAGACAGCGAGTGTAGATCTTAATCTCTGGGAAGATGGAAAGGGGTGTCGAAGGCAAAATGGCCCGAAAGGGAGGCACACTCGAGCAGTCTTAGTACTTACTGAGGGGGGGCACTAGGTGGCCCTTGATTAAAAGGCCCTGGGTTGAAGGGGCCCATTGGAGCCGGTCCAGGAGGTCCACCAGGCCCAGGTCCTGGTCCAACTGGACAGAGGGGACCCTAAGGAAGAGATGAATAATCCCTGAAGTGGAAACTGCCACATCCAGAACACAGTCACTAACATTCCTGGCTCGCTCCCATCTGCCACACAGCGAAGGGCAGGCAAATACCTCAATCTTCTCTTCAATGAGCTGCTTGGCATGGTCAATTTGTTGAGGTGATCCCCGGATGATGAACAGCTTGAAGTTAGGGTCTCCATTGGGTGGTAGCTGCCGAGATATTTCTACAAAGGCTCCTGTCTGCTGATTGATAGCCTTTACGTTTTCTCCACCTGAAAAGAGAACATGGAGGGAACACCTCAGGGACGGGATTGGCACCTGAAGGAGCGTCTCCACCAACATCATTCACCCCGGACACTGAGGTCCAGCTCCGAGGGCCTTCTGCCAGTTCCCTCACTGCAAGAAGTGAGGTTCCAGGGAACCAGGCAGAGGGCCTTCTGGGTAGTGGCGCCCGCCCAGTGAAATACACTCCCAGCAGATGTCCAGGGAATAAACAAGTATCTGACTTTTAGAAGACACCTTAAGGCAGCCCTGTTTAGTGAAATTTTTAATATTTGATGCTGCCCAGAGTGGCTGGGGAAACCCAGCCAGTTGAGCAGGGTATAAATAACATTATTAATTATTATTTATCATTATCATTATCATCATCATCATCATCATCATCATCATCATTATTATCATACCACCTCAGGACAGCTGAGAGAAAGCTGGGGAGGGGAAAAGACACTTACCTCTGCCAATAACCAGTCCGCACTTGTGAGTGGGGATAGAGAATGTCATCTCTCCTCCAGGGGGCCCCCAATTACCCTGTCCCCTGCCTCTGCCTCTGCCTCCAGGAGGCATTCCTGAGCCTGGGGGACCTGGCGGGCCACTCTGCAAGACAGGAACACAATTCATCTTCATGGGAAAAGGAAACGGGAAGCATTCTGTGGTTAGTGGGTGCATCTTCAATGCCACAGAGCAGTGGCCTCCTTGGCTGCTGCCGAAGTTCATCAGGGGTTCCTGAATGAGAAGACCATTCGCGGCAAACTTCCTTGAAGGACACTTTGCCCACCATCAATAGTTTCCCCCCCCGCAATGCGAAGCTACAGAGATGCATTGAATGCGTTTTGGGATGCACTCTGCTTCAGTGTGGCCTGGCTACCACTACACCTGCCACCACCACCATGCCCCAGAATAATGTGTGCAACATGCTGGGGATCCTTGACAAGCCAGTCAACATGGAAAGGGCTCTCCTGAAGGTAGAGCGTGAAAGTCTGCTGAAGAGAAATAGCAACATCTACTTTTTCGGTGTGATTTCTACCTTGGGCTGGTAAGACAACCAGAGCCAAGTTCTCAGTGCGATGATATTGAGGAGCTCTTGCACCTTATTAGCAAAACATGACTGAAAAGATTTTGAAACTACTTGACAAACGTTTTCAACACAACTCCTGTGTACACAAGATGAGACATTATGGACGAAGGCTTTGAGGGTCAAGGCAACAGCATTTCATACCCGGAGACTCTGGAGAAGCTCATTGATAATCCTGGCGGCGTGCTCGCATCTGTCAGGGGGACCCATGATATGGGCAATCTTCTCAGGGCCTGTCCCATCATCTGAAATGCAAACCAAACAGGGAACTTCATTAGGTTCCACATTCAATTAGTTTCAGAACCAGTCCACTAGCTCTTGAGCCACTTGGTGCAGCAACAGCATAAGCTCTCAAAAGAGAGAGACAAGCATCCATTTAGCTTCCTTAATACCTTCTCCCCTCTGCAGTAATATGCCACTCCAGTTCTGTGGAAGGAGAACACACACAGTTCACACAGAGAACCCAGACACACAAAACAGACAACACCGCCCTTCAGAAAATGGGTACTACCAGCCATGCTTAGATTTGAATGCACCAAGCCCGTACGGATCTTTGATTGTGTAAACCCTTAAATCTGGGATCTCTCTGAGAAAAGATTTCACTTTGTGATTTTCAAAAGTATATTGCAGAACATAATTACAACCGGGACAAAAATTTGTGGAGAGAAGGTAAAAGATCAGATAAAGAGGTGATAAATAGTATAGGGAGAAAAGCCCTAGAACATTCAATAGGCCTGATGTTTCAGCATGCTGTATGAAGACAGATCATGACAGGGAAGAGATTTAGTCTTCTGACCTTGCTTGAACTGTATCCGAACTCCAGCGTCATTTTGTATTTTCTTAATCATCTCACCACTACGCCCAATAACCACACCAACAGAATGCCTGGGCACAGGGACCTGAGCAAGCAAGAAAATGACAAGCAGAACCAAGATCAGGTCAGAGCAGATCAAATTTCTAAGAAATGTTAGGACTGGACAAGTGTGAGTATCAATACAGAGACCCGGGGGGGGGGGGGAGCACAAAATGTCACACTATAAATTATGTCCCCCCCCCCCGTCCCAACAAATCCAAGCCAATGTCCTTACATCTATTCCTCCACCAATCCTGGAACCGTACTCATTTCGGTCACCAAAGCCTCCTTGGTCCCGTTCTCGTAAGATGTCCATTACCATTTCACAGGCTTGCTGCAAAGAAGCATGAACATTAATATTAGAATTATTTGGGCACCTCTCTCAAGAGTATTTCTCCCAGGGTAGATGTGACATGAGAACTTCCAAGGAAGAAGCCCTTTTTTATACTTGTGAATACCTGGATTTGAGGCTGGGCAGTTTAGTCACAATCACGGCAGGGCAGGGCAGGGCAACAAGAGCAAACTTTGGGGTAGCTAGAAAAAAGTCTCAGTTTGAGTAGACGAAACTGAATGAGTAACCCAGTTTAATGCTGTACTAGCAACTCAGTATAAAGGTAGCATCATACGCTGATGGGAAACTACAGCAGGGATTCAAGAAGGCACATCATGTGGTATGAAGGAGAGAGGTGAACGACTTTGGCAGCAGAGTTTTGTAAATGAGTGAGGGGACCAAAGTATAACAAGGCAAGTCTAAAAGAAGGCTGCAATAGTCATGGCAGGAAACCACCGGCGCAAGAGTCTGAACTGTGAGTATGCAGCCATTTTCACAATGTTGAGAGTATAGTTGGGTATCTAACTACTTAAAAAAACACCACCACCATGGTCAACTGAGCACTGAAACGGACAAATAACTTTAACACAACATTTCACTGGGATTTTTTTGTTACTAGAACAAAAGAGATTGTTGATCATTGTTGCTAAATAGAAAAACAAGTTAATTAACTTATTGCGAAACAAGAAATTTCACTGAACAATTCATCTCTTCGGCTTTTATTCAAAATGCTTACCTGTACTTTGTAAGGATCACCAATTATCCGAAGGGGCTTGTCTACATTTGTGTTTTGTGAACCGTCTTGAATTAAAAT
The DNA here is from genome assembly GCF_965207765.1 of Zootoca vivipara. Lineage (NCBI taxonomy): Eukaryota > Metazoa > Chordata > Lepidosauria > Squamata > Lacertidae > Zootoca > Zootoca vivipara. Next base: position 8,146,748 of record NC_142598.1, read on the forward strand.
CATTTTCACTCCAGCTCGTTCCTACATTGGCAGAAAGTGAGAGGTCAAGCAGGTTACACAACTGTGCAGAATTCTTGCAAGCCCTGTCTCCTTGGACAGGACTAAAAACTAACAGCCATTTGAATTTCAGGAGGCTCCAGTCTAAGAAACCATCCTTGCCCCAAGAGGCCAGAGAAGCCAAGTGCTGTAAGCAAAAAAGAAGGCAAGGAAAAAGAGGGCAAGCACCAGCTCTGAGGCAAGGAATTTGGCTGGGAGCACAGCACAGCATAGCCCTCACCTGCAACTGCTTAATGGTCTCCCCTCCCTTGCCAATCACCAGGCCTGCTTTCCCAGCTGGGATCATGATTTCCTGCACTGTGCCATTCTGCCCATTGGCATTATCGTGGAACTGACCAGGTGGCCCACCACGTCCCCGAGACACGATATCATCAAGCATCATTTTTGCCTTCCTGCAGAGAGGTGGAATGACAAAGAACATGATGGTGAGTGACAGGTCTTACAGGCTCTATTCTTTCATTATGAAGGTACTATAACATGAAATGGAACTCATAGCAGTGTTCTTTGTTCTCAAATCGCCTGTAGTTCAGTGTTGCTGTTGTGCTGATTCTACAACATCACACAGCAGGTAACCTAACCAGCTCAAGTTGCGAATACAAGCACTTTATATTTGCTCTGGATAGTAATGACCGATTTAATGACATTGCATTTTGTGTCTATACATTCTTTCATAACACCAACAGGAAAAATCCTGCTTGTCTGCCAGGTAGAGTGGTGCCACAACTGCAATTCTCAGTAAGTTTTTAGCCCCACCCACCAATGTCAGTCAAACCAGACATGTCCCAGAGCTCAGATGCTTCCCCACAGGGAACATCAAAAGCCCATCAGAATGAAGTGGCTTTGGTGTGCTGAGATACAAAGTCCTGCCAAGTTGTTGTTTTTTAAATCCTGAAATTTTCTACCATGTTTTGAGACCACAAGGCAGCTTCTAGAGTAAAAAATACAATAAAAACAGTGAAGTAAAAGCAAATACATCTGTTAAATTAGCAGCAAGTGAGAGGCATAAAACTGGATCGGTTTAAAAATACACCACCACAGATGGAGGTCAAAAACAGATTAAAGGCACGGTGAAATAAAAAGGTCTTTGCTGCCCTCCTTACCTTGAGAGAGGGGACCAATTCAACTGCTTTTAGGGGGAAGTTCCACAATTTGGGTATTGCTACTGAGAAGGCCCAATTGTTTTCCTGATTGTGATGCCCTGCTCCTCTGCCACAATCCTCGACTATGCCACCTGGCGGCTGGATTCTTTTGGCACACCCTGTCTCTCTCTCTCTCCCCCTTCTCTCTTATGTTTTTGAAATAGCATATTGACAAAGGACAAGAGGCTACTCACTGCACAGAGTCTGGTGATCCTGTCAGAGACACACTTCGCTCTGGCATCCCTCCACTGTCTGTAGGAGGAAATAAAGGCCATCAGGAGACATCTCTCCACATCGACACATTTCCTCAGAGTTTGATCCCTCCTCCAAATCATGTATCATCCACAGGGTATGAACTGGCGTTGAAAGAGTAGGTCTTTCACACACATGCACAACATTATTAAGGGCAACCTCTCTATAATGCAAATGCTGATCAGTCAACAGGAAGTAGTACAAGGACTGAAAATGGTGAAGACACCTGTAAACTTAGCAACTGAAAATGGTTCACCACTCAAACAAAGTTAACTTACCACAAGCTAGTAAGTACCATTTGCCTTGTGAGAATACTGTTTTCATGCCGTCCCAACAAGATTCCTCCCCCCTATTTTCTAGCAGAGTGCATTAGCATATTCAGAAGAATACGCTACTGGCAACACACTTCTCTTGAACTACATTCTTTACCACAATTATATCCATTGAGCTACTTGCTGACACGACTATAGGCTTCAGAAGGAACAGCCTACACCTGCAGCTCCATATGCTGGAAGTTACACCCCATGCAATTCTCACACCTACCTGGAGAGATCTGTACTTTGCATCCAGAGTCCTGCTGTATTTTGTTGATCTGTTCCCCACCTCTTCCTATGACTGCAAAGTAAGGAGAGGGGCATCAAGAAACTCAAGCCTGAGATAAAAGCAGTTGTCGTTATCCTAAGAGGGAGGCTTGAAGACAACACAGGTTCCCCTCTCTCCCCTCCACAGGAGATTGAAAGGATCTTCTAACAGTAAATACAACTCCATGAAGGGTTGTGTGCACATGTGCATTGGGGACAGTAGCTAAGTGGAGACGTAATCTAATCAAGTTTCGCTGTTTATATGGCATATAAGTGAAGGATGACAGAACTGCTCCTCCTAAACAAAGTTCACACAAACATGAAAGAAAGAACTCCAGGGTCTCATGATGCCACAGAGGGTATGATAGCCTACAAGAACTAGAGAGGTCAAGTTTCAACCAATTTCTCTGCTCTCCTTCAGAGCTTGAATGCCAAGCCAATTTAAAACCAGGGCTTGTAAACAAAATGCCTTCTGAGAACCAATCCTTCCCTACTTAACATAAAACTCTGCTTCAGGCAGTGTTTTGCAGCCACCATTCCTCCTGGTAAAGGCCAGCGCAGGGCCTTCTACCTTATTCAGGATCACTCACAGAAAGTTGATAAATCCAAAGCAAAGGCCAAAAGCAATCCAAAAAGGAACTCTTTTTTTTTTTCACTGCAGCACTCCCAGCCTGAGTCTCGGAAGTGTCCAGGGCACATCTGTGTCACTGCTCAACTCACAAAAGTCTTGCTACGCATGGGAAGTGCTCATAGGACACCAGCCTCAAGTTGTCCTCAGCAACCAGCTCCTACCAATTTAAACCGAAGGCTTGCCGGAGCACTTTATTGAGCAGAACACCCAAGCCCACATCTTTGGAGCTACGTACCATACACAGCTTGAAGCACACAGGGTCAACTCAAACACTTGACATCTCTCAGGAAAGACACACAGAAGGGTCACAAAACAAACCAGCCTGCCTGAGCCTTCCCTGTGGAAAGCTCAGCCAACAGGCATTGAGAAATCAAGAAGGCACTGGTTAGTAAAGGTAAAGTGACAGTCTTTCAACTACGGCAACAGCAGATTTCTGCCCTCTCTGTCTAATACTCACTGAGTCCCACCATGCCATCAGGTACTCTGTACTCTTCAGTCACTGTAGACCTGCAAGGGAAAGTTTGGCAGCTTAAAGTAAGGAGTGGGAGGGTTACAGAAATGGAGCTGGTGTTCACCAGCAACCACCAAGAAGCAAAAACGGAGAGCTTTCCTCCTCCTCTTGGGAGGGCAGACAGGAAGGTGGCTGAGCAATTATCTGAGGAAATCACCATGCACCCGTGCAAAATGCACCCATGCAACCTGGCAGAACCTGCTGCAAACTAAGCAGCCCAGCATCTGCCCACAAGGCGCAGACACAGGCTTCACAAACTATAGCTACAAAACCAGACGCTACAAAAGAATGTGAGTATCTAAGAAATGGCCAACCAGCACAACCTTTCACTACCTACCAAGGCACGCAAGTGCTTGGGAGTGACTGGTCTTTTAGTGGGACATCACTCACAAATCTGGATGACAACCTCACCCAACAAAAGCAGCCTTTTCTCTTTGGGGGTACTGAAATGCTGCCCCCTTGCAGTCAACCTGAACTCACAAGCTGAATACTTTTAGCATTGATTTAACCTTTCCGGCTCAAGCCTATGTGGGGAGAAAAAAAAGAGGCACACAGCTAATTTACCTGGGGGGAGGATGGATCGGTCCAAGCTGAGGGGGTGGTGGCATGGCTGGAAAGCAAAGCAAGGGTTTGGTTATGAATCCACATTCTTGAAGGTGAACTATAAATCAGTCACTGGGTTTCCCAGTCTGCTGCTGCTGTTGTTTTAAAAGGTCCTGTTTTTAAAATGCAAAGCTGACCTTCCTAATCCCATGGAACTGTCCCCACCTAAAGAATTAGCTAACATGTCCTCCCACTTTTCCGTATCAATATGAAAATAAGTATGAATAGAATTTCCACATAGTTAATACAGATCATTCTACAACTCTTTAATAATATGCTTACGTTCTGGCTGGGGAGCCATTTTCTTGCTCTCTGGTTGGTCTGTCAAAATAAAAATATATAGTCACTTCTTTCAAAAATTAAAAGACAGTCTCTCCTCTCTTCCAGCTTTCAAAACTAACAGTCAGGATTGCAGCTACATGGAAGGCGCATTCTGGAAACTTCACAGGCTCTGATAACTATATCAACAACACATTCAGATAAATGTATTTATAGGCAATTGGTGCAAGTACCGATTTTGTGTAGCCTCCACTCGTTTGAATGGGATCAGCAAATCCTATCACAGCAAATGGAATATTTGCAGCCATGCTTGAGGGATTGGCAATATTAGGCATAATAACACAACTGCATTACCTATAGCAAGGTGTGTGTGTGTGCACTTCACACTCCTAAAAATCCAGAGTTCTACATGAAGTATTGCCAATTGAATTTACTGTGTCCCACTAGGGTGAGTCTCACATACCTCCATCCTCTAGTTGTCTCTTCTGACCACCAAATCCAAAGTCAGGTGTAGTGTTGTTCACTGTTGTGGCTGTGTCCCCCCCAATTTTAGCTGCTATCTGAAAGTAGAATAGACACTAGTTAGCCTTCCCTAAATCTTATCCAAAGAACCAAGAGCTGTTTAATACATAATCATTTCAAAAACCCAGGAACATCAAGTCATTAAGTATACATTGCAACACATGGCACATGACTGTGCTTTTCCTAAGCCCAAAGTGGTCTATATATTAAAAATGGCAAGCCATTAAATCTCACCATGGTAATTCATTCACTAGTTGCCCCCTATTTAGACTACAGTCATGCTCTCTGTGCGGTGTTGCTTTTAAGAAGTGTTCTGAAAATTAAACTGGCAGCAGCATTTTGCACTGGTTGATGAACAAGCAACAGGCAAATTGATGAATGTTACTCAAATCTGATTGCTTCTTCTGGGCTTAACATAAAAGTACTGATTTTAACCTTTAAGCCCTAAATCAGGCATCCCCAAACTGTGGCCCTCCAGATGTTTTGGCCTACAACTCCCATGATCCCTAGCTAACAGGACCAGTGGTCGGGGAAGATGGGAATTGTAGTCCAAAACATCTGGAGGGCCAAAGTTTGGGGATGCCTGCCCTAAATCATTTGTGAATGGGATATCTCAAAGACAGCATTCTTTTGTATGTGACTCATGTGACACCGTTCAACACATGAAGTCTTAGCCTGGGTGCCACTCAGCAGGCACTCACAAGGAGTACAGCTTTTTCAGTGGTGAAAAAGTTATTCTCCCTAAGATATGGCTCTGACACACCATTCTGCTAGGTGCCTGGCTAGAAGTTGACTTTAAGTTGGCTTTTGAGTTACTTTGACTTTCTCATCAGAACAGTAGCACTATTGCTTATGATAAAATGACCACATGAGCACCTTGGTATTTTCTTCTCATGCCTTCCTTGGCACACAGGAGTTTTAAAAGCCCTCTTAAAGCACAGGCTAGTCTTGTACTAAAGTGTTACCTTGGAACTCAAACAGTTCCGTTCTTGAATGTTTTGGCTCCCAAATGCCGAAAACCTGGAAGTGTTCTGGTTTTTGAACATTCCTCAGAATATGAACATCTGATGCAGCATCCACTGTGCAAAAACCTAGCTGTTGTCCAATCAGAAGCCATGCCTTGGAATTTGAACGTTTCAGAAGACGAGCGGTCTTCCGGAATGGATTACGTTCGAGTTCCGAGGTACTACTGTATCTTGTAATGATGTAGCTGTCTGTCCTAACTCTTTGCAAAAAAGTGTGGTTAACAACATTTAAATCCTAAGTATTTCCACATTTATATTTTCTTTCAAGAATAATTTTTACGTACAACTAAAAAGGCAACTTTGTTATGGCAACTGTATGTAGTATTTTGCCCCATCACAAAGTTATCTTGCTAAGTTCTACATCAATGAAATAGAAGTAGCTTTCAGATTTTCAGCTTGCCGAACACGTAACTTCCAAAGAAAAGCACCATTTCTCAGAGAAGCATCAACATTTTTAGCCATTGGATACCACTCTACTTCTGCACCACAAAACATACCAGCAATACTCAAATGAAGGAGTCAATAGCTTGTCCCCAATGAGTCCCAATTCCTTCTAGAACTTGACCTTCACACCAGCTCACAGTAAAGCCTAAAGCTGCACTGATTCCCTGCCAGGAATGGCTTCCATTCCTCTTTACAACTCCCAATACTTTTAACAATAAGGAAGAGAGAATTATGGCAGGGCAGGTTTTCCATACTTGCAGTACTGTGACACCTCTACATCTCCTAAAATTCACGCCTTTGCACAACCCTTAAACGTACAGAAGCCCAAAGGTTGGCCACACCTGTTCTTCACTATGGCCAAGTATGCATGCCTGCAGCTCTCTGAACCAGCTCTCCTGAAAGTTGCTACAGTAAGGCCTATAGTGATGGGGATGCCAATAATAGTCCTCTCTAGTTGGTATAGAATTAGTTGGTATACTTATATCAAATAAAGAGGCACAGACTCTGCACCCAGGGCTACCTGTATAATGTAGGTAACAGACAAGAATTATTGAGGGGGAAATACTGAGGGAAGAAGACAGGTGGATGCCTGGTGGTAAAGAGTTCTCATGGCAGAGAGTGGCAATATAGATTGGGTTTATGGTGGATGAATACGAGAGCAGAAAGGGGATAACAAGGGACGTGGAGAGGGAGAAGAGTAAACTTACGAAATAAGAGCAAGTGGATGGAAAGCATTTGAAGGTCAAGAGAAATTTAAACAGAATAGGACCAATCAGGGGGACATGACTAATACAATCATGGCACCAAAGAAGAGAGGTTTCAGAGAAGGGGCAGGTGCATATTTATATACCCAACAACCAAACAAGATTGGTACCATGATTGCAAGCTTTTTATCAGAATAAAAATCATTCTAGTGAGTGACTTTAATGCACTACGGATTTCCAAGATAGAGAAGTCCCAAAATCAGGACGTCCGCCAATATTTTGCCAAATCTCTCTGAACAGACTTTAGAAAAGTTGAGTTCAGCTGAGTTTTGCTGGTGGTTGAACCCCAAATATAAGTTTAGACCATTGATTTTAAGCCACACTTGAGGATTGATTTTTTTGTATTCAAACATTGTAAAGCATTGTTATATACTATCAGAAAATTGTAAAACAGGAATGAAGACTTTTTCAGATTGCTCATCGCTTCTCATTAATTACTCAATGGAAATAAAAAAGTAGAGGATCTGGAAATTGGATGAATATTTGATAAGAAAGCAGACTGAGGATCATATCCAATTAAGAAGTCATATGTTGCATGTTTTTATAAGGGCCTGCTGGATCAGGCCAATGACCCATCTACTTCAGCATCCTGTTCTCACAGTAGTCAACCAGATGTCTGCAGGAAACCAGCAAGGACCTGAGCACAAAAGCACTTTCCCTTCCTGCAGTTGCTAGCATGCTAGCAACTGGTAAAGTCCTCCCTTTAGCACAAAGATTTCTACCCGCACAGCAGGACTTCATCCCCCTCTCTTCCACCCCTCCATATTTGCGCCAGAAGGTTAGAGGAATCCTCAGAACACTTGGGGATTGGGGGGGGGGGAGAGAAGTCATCTACCGTAAATGCGCAGGTTGAAATCCTTGCACTTAACAAGATGAGTTTGCTGGATACAAACCACAGATCTCAAGAAGGTCTGCAATTGTGTTTTCATTTAAAAAAGAATTAAGAAACCACCAATGGACTTAAGAATTAAGATTAAGAAACCACCAATGGACTACTTGGAAGATGAAATGAAGAAGCTCGGAGGATAACTTGAGCTGCTCCCATTTTGGCTGGGGGTATTGCAAATGTATTTTTGCATGTAGCTCAATTTTAGTATTACTTCTGCTATTTTTTAGGGCTTGGCTAATTTTATTTTACTTTTTATATCTATACACTTTCAGCAGATGTTTTGAGCTTCTAGCTTATTATTTAATGTTCAACATGGTACTGAAATGAAATATTCTTGAAACAGTTGTTTACATTTTTGTATGTGGAAAAACAACATAGAAATTAAACCGTGACTATGGGTGGCAGTAAGGCCTTGTATTTGAGGGAGATTTCATTAAAAGAAACTAAAGTTGCAATTTTACACCCATTTACTTGGGGACAAGCCTACTGAATGAAAGTGCACAGAAAGTGTAGAAGGGCATGCTAGATGTTACTCGGAGCTTTATTTTAAGTTTATCAAGAGACATAGGACTTATAAAGTGATCAGTGGCTTATATAGGCTTATTAATTGACTTTATGAACAGTGGTTTGAGAAAGCTTTAAAGGAAAGTATACATAGATATTTATTAAAGAAAACATTAGGTAATCACTTATAAAGAAAAATGATTACAAAACACTTTATTTCTTAAGGGTGCTTATTTATTTGAAGTTGTTGAATGGAAGGGTTCCTTTTTATAAATAATTTAACACAGTACAGTATTAAAGTCTTCAGTGCAACAACATGCTAGTAGAAGAATAGCTGGAACAACAAGTCTTTGAGGAATGACTATTCATTGAAAATAAAGGTTTACTATCTAGAACAGGCACCCCCAAACTATGGCCCTCCAGATGTTTTGGCCTACAACTCCCATGATCCCTAGCTAACAGGACCAGTGGTCAGGGATGATGAGGATTGTAGTCCAAAAAATCTGGAGGGCCAAAGTCTGGGGATGCCTGATCTAGAATGTATGCATTAAAATTAGGAGACAGGTGGACACAGCAATACTGTAATTTCAATAGAAACCTGGGGCTTAAAATTGCAAGTAGGACCAGGAAACTGTTTTTAGCCCAATATAATTGGTCTAAAGTAGATATTCAGTGGAAGGGAACACTACTGATTTGAAATATAAAAACTATTTTTATTTTGTAAAAAGTGCTTGAATAGCAGAAAGAAACTGTAAGTTTTGACTGCAGGTGTCAATTGTGAAAATGAACAAGTATAGAAGTTGTCATTTTCAAAAAGATGAAGAAAAACCAAGGGAAAATGTATGAATAAATATAAGAAATAATAAGTGAATGAGATTTTTGCTGTATCAAAAATGGTCAATTTTATTGACATTACAAAGCTAAGTGTCACAAGTTTTAGAACTTGGTGAATGACCTGATTTGGACAATCACTAAAACAATTTTACCTTCCTCTCTCCTATTGCGTTCCAGCTTCGGAGTGAAGATCTTGTTTTGTATTAAGCAAGAACCAAGAACTAGTGCTGGTAAACTAACCAGAAAAATAAGCAAGGATCACAGGAGTGCTATTCTAGGGTGGCTATTCTAGGTTTAGCAGAATTGTCTTAACCAGCTGAATCTATGGGAAGGAGGAAATCCAGGTAACTGTAGGACGAGCATGCTTATACACAGACTTAATATTAACCTAGTTATTTAAAAGAAACAGAATTTAAATTTTTTAAAAACTAAACTATCATTCTTATCTAATCTGAACTACAACAAGTCTAATACTACTAGCACAGTGCTCAGAAGACAAAAACTGTGTCAAATTCCTAAGATGGACTAGCTGTGGAAATGAATTGGCTGAACAAAGGGTATCCAGAGGGCAAAGAATCTGAAACAAGGAAGTCAGCAGCCTACTTAAAACTTCAAAACTGATACTGTAGGAAAGGGTTGCAGTGATTATGTTGATTAGCAGGAACAAACAAGAACCACCCATCAAATCTGACAATAAATGTGCCAGCAGAAGAAAAAAAAGTGGAAGGGAAAACATTGATTATAAACAACAAGTCCATGTTTATTTTGTTTTGCAGCCGCAAAAACAACAAAGCAGGAGTAAAATGGTTGTGCTAAGAGATGGGTTAGCTAGGCTTAGCTTGAAGTGCAAACCAGGTAAGAGTTTCCTGGTTATGTAAAAGTATACCTACTGACCTCATCAATCAATATAGTGAATGTTCATTAAAAAAAACAACCCAAGGTTCTGAGAATCTGAATTTCATCAAGCCAGTTGCAAAAGTACTGTAATACAAAAATTAATTTCACCTGAATTTGTATCAGGGAATATCTAAAATAAACACCAAAACATCACAGTATAGAATAGAGCTATATCAGTGCTGTCAGGACCTGGTGAGCAAGTTTTTTATTCAATCACTGGAGGAAGCAGAAAGGCATCTGTGATGGTCAATGACTCTCACTTTAACAAAAACAGGTGGAATACGGGCAACACTGCTCATAGCCATAAGAGATTAACACTAGTATATGTTATCCCTGTATGACTTCCTAAAAATAAGAAATTTTCTCCTTGACACACAAATTCTAGCTACATAGAATTGTCAAAGTCTTTAAATTCATGTTTCATTGAGAATTTCCCAAGAAAAATAGATCATAAAAAGTAGAATGCTTAAAAATTGCTTTAAAAATATGCTCAACAGTCAAATCTGTAACACACAGCTCTACTTCTCATTTACATCTGCAGGTGTGGCAGTGGATGCGCTGGACTGTTGTCTAGCCTCAGTAATGGACTGGACGAGGGCCAACAAACTGGAGCTCAGTACAGGTAAGACTGAGGCACTGTTAGTGGGCCGTTCCCTAGAACAGATGGCTGGAGATGTGGCCTGCTCTTGATGGGGTTACGCTCCCTCTGAAGAACCTGGTACGTAGCTTGGGGGTACTTCGGGATCCATTGCTGTTGCTTGAGGCTCAGGTGGTCTTTGTGGCATGGAGTTCCTTCCATCAGCACTGGCTGTGCCCAGCTGTTGCCCCAATCTGGACACTATGTTCTGGTAACCTCTGAGGTTGGGCGATATCTGGGTTTCAACCAGCTAAACATCACTATATACTGATGCATTACTCTATATCAGGCATGTCCAAAGTCCATTTCGGGGGCCTAATGTGGCCCGCCGGTCGGTTTAATCATGGGGTAAAATCATAAAAAGAGCTTCAATCCTAAAAAAAAGCTCAACAATTTTGGTTGGTCCTTTGACCGGTCCCCATGGCCCTTCACTTCATCAAATCTCAAATCTGGCCCTCTTTGAAAAAAAGTTTGGACACCACTGCTCTATATGAATTAAGGATGGAGCTATGTAGAGGCATTGGCTGGCTTCATAGTTTTTCCCACATTGTGATTTTTGCACAGCACACACACACAAACGATTCATGATATATTGCCAGGTCAAAAATTATGAAAGTGATATCATTATATAGATTTCAAACTGGTTTCGGACACTATATCAATATATTGTCCAGCCCTAGTAACCTCTAGGTTAGATTACTGCAACACATTGTACAAGGGGCTGCCTCTGAAGAGGTTCAGAAACTTCAGGTGGTGCAGAATTCAGCAGCAAGGTTGCTCACCGAGGCAAGACAGTTTGAGCATATTACACCAATCCTGGCTCGACAGCACTGGCTACCAATTGGTTTCCAGGCCCAGTTCAAAACATTGGTTTTGATGTAGTCCTAAATGGCTCAAGACCACAAGGACTCAAGGACTGCCTCTTGCCATTTGTATAGATCTGGACCCTGCAATCATCACCAAAGGCCCTTCTTCATGTGCTTCCTCCATGTGCTGTCCAGAGGACAGCAACACAAGAGCAGTCCTTTTCTCTGGCGGCTCCCCATGTGTGGAATGCTCCCTGGGATTATTACATATAGTTAGTTAGGCACCAGGCAAAAACATTCCTCTTCACCCAGGCCTTGAGCAGATTAAATAATCTATGGCCTTTTAAATTTGGGTGGAGGAAGTGGTTTATTGTTTTGTTATTATGTTACATATTTTTGTGTTTTTATACTGTAAACTGCCCTGTGATCCTCAGATCAATGGCAGTATAGAAATCCTACTTTTAGACAAACATTCGCCCCCGTCATGGACAAATGCAACAAATTTGATGAACAAAACTATTTCAGGCCTTTTCCACTCTGTAATGTGTTGCATTGGTGACAAATAAATAATCCATGGCATGAAAATCATACCAGGACCTAATCAGTTTTCAACTTGAGGAAAGTCAGTGTCTTCTTGAATACTTTGATTTCTAATAAAACACTGCTGAAACATAGAACAGCTCACTAGCTAATGATGGTAGACATTCTATGATGGAATGCTTAAAAGAAGTGCTGCCATTACATTTCAGATAGCTGATTTTTCATATAGCTTTTAAAACTGAATGGTGTTTTCTCATATCAAAGAAAGTTTCAGGATTGAAACAAAAGAAACCCTAATTTTCTATTTACGTAGTCCTTTCCTACAAGATGCTTCTAAAAGGAACTCTCTCTCCTACTTCCTATCTACAAGTCAATTCAGAAGAATAAATCAAATACTGTATGCAGCAACCTCAGCTTTGCTTAGCAGCTTCATATCTCCAAACTGCATGCATGATGAACAAAACAAAAAAATCCCATAGGGAAACCAGATATTAGAAAAGGGGACTGAGTTCAAACCCTATACAGCCATGAGGCTCCCCAGATAGGTAGCAAGAGAATGATTGGTCTGAGGGTAACCTTCCCCCACAGGACTTTAATGCAACTTGGAAGATATGGGGATAAAAAGTATGGAAAAATAACTAAACTACCCATTCTGAACACTCTTTTACCCTACTTACCAAACTTTATTCAAAAGGCAAGATGCACAGAAAGAAACTATCTCAGAAACACTCCCCTCTGAACTGGAAACCTTCATCCAAAATCTAAACCCAAACAGGGCCTAGTTCCTGCTTCTTAATGGTAGACAGTGACATTCTGCACTTAATTGTATTGAGAGTGGAGTGTGGCTTTAAATTAAGGCTTAACTATTTGTAAATACTGCCTGGCGTGCTATGGTCCATGGGGTCACGAAGAGTCGGACACGACTAAACGACTAAACAACAACAAAATCAGCAAGCTCTATCCTTATTCAACCTTACTACGTACTCTGTCTTCCACAGAGCATCAAGTTTTCATTTCATTTTCATACTGCTTTCAAGCACCCACAAACGACCTGTATGCAGAAAATATGAACATTACAGAAGGAGATATGGTACTGTACAACACTTTTCATAGTTTTCTGGGAGCAGGAAAGTTTTTAACATGAATTAAATATGACTGCATCATAGAATCAGAATTGTAGTTATTTTTACTTTATTATTTATTGAATTTATATGCCGCCTTACACCCACAAGTCTCAGGGCAGTTCACAGGATAAAATCAGAATATAAAACCACAAATCAAAATAAACAACAACTACAACCACCCAATAACTCCCCCCCCCAAAAAAAAATCTTAAAAGGGCCCAGGAATCTCAACTCGATCATACATGCCAGATGGCCACCCAACCTCTCCTTAGGTCAAGAAGCTCATCATCTCAACATGCTTCAAACAGCTCGTCTGAAATCTTAATCAAGGTCCATGAGTGCTACAGTAACAATGCAACGCTTGTGGGTAAAATCCATCCCGCTGCCATTCCATCGGAGCGCGCCTTAGAGAATAGGGAACGATCAGCATGCGTCCTGCACGTGCCAGAGAGAACTGTGCAGCTACCTTTCTGCGTGAAGGGTCGGAACCCCCCTCCGCGCGCGCGCTTTTAACCTGAAGTGGTACAGCCGAGAGCTCCGTTGCCTCAGGACTGTACTTCCACAAGCCCCGCTACATGTGGAGAGTCGCTCTCCAGCATCGCCATCCCCGGGGCCTGCCGTGGGGGGGAGGGAGTAGAGGATAGGGAGGGAGGCGGGAGATACCGCGCTGCTGCCCGCTCCCTCGCCGCCGGGCCGCCCTCCCCCGTCCGCTTCAGCTCCCTCACCTGCCGGGCTCGCTGGACCGCGTCGGCGAAGGCGTCCTTGCGGATCCCGCCAGGTCCGGTACCCGCCGCTCCGCCGGCCTGCCCGGCCCCGCCGGCGCCCCCTTGGTTGGGTGGCCCTGGCGGTCCGGCTCCCCCACCGGCGCCCGGCGGCCCAGCTGAGGGCGGCGGCGGACCGCCGGCGTTATAGTCCGACATGGCGGCGGAGACGGAGCGGGGCACCGAAGGCTCAAGATGGGAAGCAGGCCGAGTACTCTGCCCGTCTCCCTCACCACACACTCACAGACACACGTCCGCACTGCACGCTGGGAACGCGAGGCGGGACTACAACCCATTGCCCTCCGACCTCTCCTCGGAGGACCAATCGTTTATGGGCTCCTGGTGACTGGCATAGCAAACGGCCAGTGGGTACAAAAGGAAACAGGCGGCCTCAACGCCCGGCCAATTAAAACCTAAGAGAAGGCGGGCTCTGCAGCTTTGAGTGTCAGGGTGCTCCTCGAGTGGCTAGCGAGGGGAGGAGCGTGCTATATGGTTTGCGACCTCTTAGAGAATGGCAGGGGCGGGGTGAGAAGCGTCCTTGGACCAATCAGGGAGGCAAAGTGGCTAAAACTCAAGCCCCTCCATTGGAGAAACGGAGAGTACGTCATGTGGCAGAATGCGCTGGTTTCAACCAAAGCGACAACCGGGTTCTGCCTCAGAGGTTGAAGTCTGGAAGGGCGGGGCTAACGTGGGGTTAGGTCGTTTCTTAAGCGGCCCTTTAATAGTAACAATTATAACGGCAAAAAAATTAATCGCGCTCGACGTGTGCGTTGCCGGAGGCCAGCCAAAAATAAGCAGGGACAAAAATCCAGATTTCTCACGTAGGCGCTTGCACGAGGACAGAGGGGAAAGCGCTCGCACGGGGGGGGGCGGAAAAACCCCCACTTCTGCTTCTTTCCCGCCCCCTTGAAGTTAGAAGCCGATTGGTCGGAGAGCTGCAGTAAGGCGGAAGTACAGCATGATCGACGCGAGGCTGGACCAATGAGGCGGAACGGAGCTAGCTGGCCTCTTCAACCTACCCTTGGGGTTGCCATAACGATTACAGCAGCGATTGCCGGAAGGGGCGGGACAATGGCCGACATCCCTCAGACTGGAGGCGCCGGGCGGATTTCAGGCTTGCCCAGAAGATGCTGTGCGTTGGTCGAAGACGCTGAAGTCCAAGAGCTGTTCCTGGACCTGCGTAGTGGAGTGAAAACTGGACCCCCCTCCTTGCTTCCCTTCGAGCAGCAGGTGAAGGAGGCCTTGTTCCCGCAGGGTTTTGTGTACGGACCGGTTTTAATGACAGGCCTGGTGCCGCGCTAGTTTTACTGTGACTACCTGCATGAATTAAACAGATTGCATGTGGTCTTAATGGTTAATTGCTTTTTAATTATTGCACTCCCCACCCCGGTTTTTAGATGCTCTTATTTTTATCCGTAAGCTGCCTTGAGTTCTGGCCAAGGGAAAAGGTGGGTTATAAATAAATACATAATAATATGAGGTAAAAGGTAAAGGACCCCTGGACGGTTAAGTACAGTCAAAGGCGACACATCTTGCTTTCAGGCCAAGGGAGCCAGCATTTGTCCGCAGAAAGCTCTCCGGGTCATGTGGCCAGCATGACTAAATCGTTTCTGGCGCAATGGGACAGAGCGCATGGAAGCGCCATTTACCTTCCCACCACTGCAGTGCCTATTTATCTACTTGCACTGGCGTGCTTTCGAACTGCTAGGTTGGCAGGAGCTGGGGCAGAGCAATGGGAGCTCATCCCGTTGAATCCGTGGCCCGGATTCAAAACGCTGACCTTCCGATTGGCAAGCCGGAGAGGCTCAGTGGTTTACACCACAGCAAAGAGAGAGTTCCCTGCTCTTTCTAAACTCTGTGATTGTACTCGGTGGAGAAACACTTGTTTTGAGCTTGCAAACTGTCTGAATGAAAGTGCTTTTTTTCTAGAAAAATAGGTGCTCACTGTAAACTTTACTCACTGTAAAGTTGTTGCAGTAAGTGTCACATTTTTTAACAACAGAAAAATGAGGTTCTAGTACTGCGTACCCTTGAGTACCCCTTGGGGGAAAGCACTGTATATTTCAGTGTATTGAACCAAACTTTTTCTACTGCCTAGTGTGTGAAAAGCTCTTTAAAGAACGGTTAAAGGTGTTTATCATAGGAATGTCCTGGCTGCATACAAATGGGTCTGTTCTCCTCAATAGTGTTCACTCGGCCTGTGGATGTTGTTCAGATGTCCATCTTGTAACTGCATAGCTGGGTTATTTGTGCCAAAGGTAGGGTGGAAATGTCCTAGTTCTTCAGAAAGAAAGTTATGCTAAATAATGCACTGTGAAACCCCAGAAGATAGGGGGTAGTTTTAATAATACTTAAAAACTATGATAAAATAACATTAAAAATTCTGCCATATACCCTCTGAAACGCCTTTGCATACTCCCTGGGGGTTCATGTGTCACACTTTGGGAAGTACGGCCCTAAAGTGCTGCACCTCTTCCCAGTCAACCCTTAAGTCCTGAAGAGCAAACAGAGGTGTAACTCCCTGATAGTGCCTGGTTGCTTGTGTAGTTGACGCGGCCAATTTCTAGCCAGTTGCTCATGCAAATTATGAAGTCATAGAACCATAGAGTTGTGGAGTTGGAAGGGACCCCAAGTGTCATCTAGTCCAGTGTTTTTCAACCACTGTTCCGCGGCACACTAGTGTGCCGTGAGATGTTGCCTGGTGTGCCGTGGAAAAAATTGAAAAATTCGAAAGATTTTTTTTAAAAAAAAGTCAAAAAAATTTGAGCGGCTACTCTATGAGGAGGGAAGCCGAGGCGACGAGAAGGCGGCTGCCATTAGGGGGCACTGCCCCACCGGGAAGGAAGCCGGCCGGGTCACAACGCGGGGCGAGCGCAGCTCTGAACAGTCACCACCACGGCCTCGGACGCCGACGCCGCCCTCACGCTCGGCGCTACGAGTAGGCCACGGCTGGTGGCCGGCGGCGGTGGCGCGCGCGAGAAGATGGCGGCAAGAGGCGGCCGGCGGGTGCTGCTGCTGCTCCTTTTCTCACTCTCGCTCCTCTTGCTGGCGGCGCCAGTACTAGCTGAAAAATGATGTGGAGGGAAAGTGTAGCTCGTACAATGTCTGAATGGGTTGGGGAAATTTGGACCGTAGCAACAAAATTAAGTGGACTCCTTTGCAAAAGAATACATATAAAAACAGCCTAACGAACAGTATAAAAAGAATACGTGTAAGCCAGGTTTAGGGGGAGAAAGCAGGTATTTTTGTGTGTGCGCGTGCAGGAATTCAGTGGCAAGTGCTGCTTTCAGCCTTTCTGTAACAGTATTTGTTTATGCTCTTCGTATTTGGTTCATTTTTGTAGGCTAATAAAATGAAATTTTGTTTAAAATGGTAGCAGTAGTGATGGGTAGGGGTGTTATTGGAGTGGTAGGGGTGATTATTGGAGTTGGAAGTTGTCATTGGCAGAATATAGTAAAAATAGGACTGAGGAATAGGAGTAAGGAATAAGAATGCCTTTATGGCACCATCACTGATAAAGTAATTGACTAATAGCAATGGGAATAAGGAATAATGAAAGAAGAAAGGAACAGGAATGTTTTTTGACCATGTTGTTTTCACAAAATAATAACCCCCCCAAAAGCCCTAGTCTTATGAATATTTAAGTCTCACCATTACTATTTCAGTTCAATTCTTTTGTCAAAACCACAGGGCCATAACTCCATTCCTATAGAGTTATGACCCTGTGGTTTTGACAAAAGAATTGAACTGAAATAGTAATGGTGAGACTTAAATATTCATAAGAATAGGGCTTTGGGGGGGGGGTCCTGAGGGGTGAAAGGTGGATTAACAGCACAGCCCTATCTCCTATACCTGTATACCTAGAAGAAAGCCCTGTTGAGTTAAATGGGAGTTGCTCTCAGGGGGACAGCACTGCAGCCTGTGTATGTAAATAAGTATGTAGTAATAATCATATTTTCTGTGGGACTTTGACATGGCAACACAAATATTTGAAATTAATAATGTCTTTATTATATGATTTAGTAACTGCTTAACCTATTTTTTTAGTTGCGGCTATCTGGAGGAGACAAGCGCAGTAAGTACTGAGTGACAGTGAGATACTGCAGTGATGGACAAGTTTTTGAAAAGGAAAGAACTGAACTCTGAACAAAATTTGGAGCCAGATGAGAGCCAAGTATGAGTGGGGATCAAAAAAAAAGCAAAGATGGTTAGCTCAAGCAAATTCTCTGGCACAAGGCAATATAGCGAAAGCTATATTTCATTTGGATTTACTTTCACCGGAGATGCAAACAAACCAACTCCACTGTGCGTGGTGTGTGGTGAAAAGCTAGCTAACAGTGCTATGGTCCCAAGCAAACTTAAACGCCATCTCCAAACGGAACACCCTTCGCTTTAAAACAAGAATGCGGACTATTTTGTTCGCCTGCGTGAAAACACGGAGAAACAGGCAACTTTCATGAGAAAAACCACAAAGGTAAATGAAAGAGCTCTTAAAGCTAGCTATCAAGTTGCTGAACTTATAGCCAAGTCAAAAGAGCCGCACATTGTGGCAGAGACATTAATACTTCCCGCCTGCAAAGCTATTGTAGAGGAGATGCTCGGACCTGAAGCAGCTAAGGAAATAGCCAAAGTCCCTCTCTCAGACAACACAATTTCCAGACGTATTAATGACATGTCTGCAGACATCGAAAGTGTGGTTATGGAAAAGATCCGTATCAGTGAGAAATTTGCATTGCAACTTGACGAGTCTACTGATATCAGTGGACATGCTCAACTCTTGGCCAATGTGCGTTTTGTTGATGGTGATGCAATTAGAGAAAACTTCTTTTTTTGCAAGGCATTGCCAGAAAAAACAACAGGAGAAGAAATTTTTCGGGTCACATCAGAATACCTTGAACAAGGAGGACTTAAGTGGGAAAACTGCACAAGTGTCTGCACCGATGGAGCTGTAGCCATGGTCGGGCGCACCAAAGGCTTTGTAAGCAGAGTGAAGGAAAGAAATCCAGATGTGATTGTTACGCATTGTTTTTTACACCGTGAGGCCCTCGTAGCCAAGACTTTACCAGCAGACCTAGTTCATGTGTTGGATGATGTTGTGCGCATGGTAAACTTTGTAAAGTCACGACCCGTGAAAAGTCGCATATTTGCAGCTTTGTGTGAGGAGGTCCGGTGGTTGTCGCGTGGCAAGGTCTTGGTTCGTGTGTATGAGCTGCGGGAGGAACTTAAAGTGTTTCTGACAAATGAGAGGTCAGATTACGGCGCAAAGCTGCTTGCAAGTGATGAGTGGTGTGCAAGGCTGGCATACCTGGCAGATATATTTCATCATCTGAATGAACTGAACACACGAATGCAAGGCCGAAATGAAAACCTGCTTACAAGCACAGATAAAATAAATGGATTCCGTTCAAAGGTGCAACTCTGGCATCAACACGTGGAAAGTGGCAATCTTGAAATGTTCACACTCACCAAGCAATGGCAAGGTGTTCACACTGCTGCACTGTGTGAGATAATAGTTAAACATTTAAAAACTCTTGAGGAGAAGTTGTCATTTTATTTCTCTTCAGTCTCCACTGAATGCCTTGACTGGGTTAGGGACCCTTATAGCTCAGCATCAGTTGGTGGAAAGGACATGACTTTACAGGAGCAGGAGGAACTAACTGAACTGAGACAAAATCGTGGTTTCAAGCTAAGATTTGCTGATCTACCTTTGGACAGTTTTTGGTTGGATACTGCCAAGGAGTTCCCCCTTCTGGCAAACAAAGCTATTTTGACATTGCTCCCATTTACTGTGTGAGATGAGCTTTTCAAGCATGATTGCTATAAAAACTAAATACAGAGAGAGACTGAGAGCTGTTGACGAAGAGCTACGTGTGTGTCTGTCTTCGATTCCAGCCAGAATATCAGCTTTGTGTTCAGCCAAACAGGCCCAGGTTGCGCACTGAATAAAGTATTTTATAATTTTTCATATTTCTGTTTACTTACTATTTCATAATAAAGTAATTATAAAATACTTTCTTTGTGTTTATTTGATTCCTATTCAAGAGAATTATTTTATATATAGTCAATATAGGCACAGAGTTAATTTTTTAAACATTTTGTAATGGTGGTGTGCCTCGTGATTTTTTTCATGAAACAAGTGTGCCTTTGCCCAAAAAAGGTTGAAAAACTCTGATCTAGTCCAACCTCCTGCAATGCAGGAATCTCAGCTAAAGCATCCATGACAGGTTGCCACCCCAGTGTCATTTGTTCAAATTGAACAATATACATTTTGCAACTCTAGAATTTTGCAGAGATGCTTAATGTTCAGAAATCATCAGTAGATATGTCCTCAGTGGGTAGAATGTTCACCTGTCCTGGTGACTGAATAATCTCTCCTGCTTTGTGATGGTAACACACCTCAGAAGTAAGGGCTTATCTATACTTAACTTTCCTCTGCTATTGCCAGGCACGGTCCATGCATTAAAGCTCCAAGTGCTCCCCCCTCCCTTTTTTCTCTCTCTCTGGAGCTTTCCCTGCGAAAGCCTGCCCTTTAAAGCTCAGTCGGAGCAAATGGCAATCAGTGAAAACACTAAATTGATGTTTGCTCTGGTTGAGCACGAAAAAATGGGTCTTCGCAGGGAATGCTCTGGGGCAAAAAAAAAAAACCACCCCAAACCAAACTGAATAACAGATATGGAGTGGCAGCTGTAGCCAAATTCTGTATTTTCAGTTTTGGAGGCAGAGAGCTGTGGTTAAGCTGCAGTAGAAGCATTCTTGGGAGGCTGTGGCTCCCTTTGGGAACCTGGTGCACAGTCAGCAGGCTTTGTGACCCTGCCACACAGCTGCCTGCTTTCACCAGGCACTACTTGCAAATTGCATAAATTGAATATTACAAAGACACCCAGAGGACTTATCCACACTTCTGCTTGTCCCACTACTTTTCCCCAGGGAAACATGATCTTCAGCACTGAATCAAAACAAACTGCAATTGGTTTCTCCATTGATTGCTACCGGTGTTTGCTCCAATTCAGTGCCAAAGAGCTGCTTTTCTGGGGTAAAGCAGCAGGGAAAAGGCAAAACCGCTTGGATCCATGCCTAGAAAATGAGGGATGAGCAGAAAACTGCTTTCTAGGCATGGAGAACTGGAGGTGTGGATGAACCCTAAGTATCCAGTACTCTTTCCTCCAAAGGAACCACACTGTAGTGCAGGGATAGTGAGCCCGTGGTCCTCCAGATGTTGTTAAATCCAACTCTCATCAACCCTGACCATTGACTATGCTGGCAAAGGCTTGCAGGAACTGGAGTCCAAGCACGTCAAGAATGTTGCAGGTTCCCCAGCTGTACTATAACATGATCCCTGCAACTTCTCGCAGTTTGGTGGTGTGAGTGAGTAACAATACTATACAGCTGGAACAGAGGCAAAATGTTCACTCCAATAAACCACACTGTACTGCAAGCCAGGAGGACTAGTGAACCTTGCACAGAATTCCTGTCTCTCTTGGGTCAGGAAGTTAAGAATAATGAATTAAAATGCAGCTCCTAGTACAAAGGCAACATAGATATGGTTGATTCCTGCCCTAAAATGTTGGTACTCTGCCACTGAAACCATTTTCATAATAAGCAGGCCAAGAAACATAAAGCAAAGTTTAGAAAATTTATTAGTGTGTGTTCTTTTTTCCCTTTGAAATACCAACACAAAGCAGCAGCAACAGATGTATGGAAGTTGCCTTGCTGGAGTCAGATTCAGGCAAGATTTATAAAGAAAGTGCAAGATGAATGCAAAAGATGTGGGTAGGACTTTCCACTTTGCTCAGTCCCTAAAAAAGGGATTCTATGTTAGGAACCAGCCCCCGCACTTGTTTTCTGGGAAAAAGTAACAAGAGGTAGCTGGTTTCTCTGTAGAACATTTTAGTCAGGGATCATTTGTTATTTACATCTTCTCAATGCTCAAACAGTCATGCAGCAGGAAGCCCAGGGCCACAGCTGGATAACAGGATATACAGCTGTTTTGCAGACTCAATGGCAGGAGGGGATCTGAAGGCAAACAGGTCCTTTGCCCCACAGTCAGATTCTCCGAACTTTTACTTACATCTAAACCATGCTTTAGGTCACATACCAAATTAACTCTCTCACTAGGGTTGCTAGTCTACATCTCAAAGATTTCTCCTAAAACACCTTTAAATGTGCAGCTGACAGAGGAGATGAGGCAGCGACAGCTTATCCCCCACCCATTTTCTCCCCAGTGTTTTTTATTCACCCACCTTCTGGGCAGCGCACCTGGGGATTTCGCTTGCTATAGCTAGCAGAGGAAGGAGCATAACATGGGAATGGGCAGCAGAAACGGCCTCTGCCTTTTCTCCCAATTTGTTGATGGGAGGGTGGGGGCCTCAAGGCTGCAACTGAGCAATCCTTACCTGTCCTCCCCAGTGTTGCGAGCAGGAGAGGGGCGAGTTGCCCCAAGTATGAGCTGCCAGCCAGGCTCAAGAAATACTTTTAGTTTCACTTTATCCCTGTAAGCTCCCAAGTCTTGCCTGTTTCTTGACTCTGCTCTCCCCATTTTGCTACTAAAATCAAAGTGCCATTAACCTTAAATCATAAGTTTCCACTGAAAACAATCTTAAACTCTCTCTCTAGCATTGCCTCAGTTCTGTACAGTGGGCCCCCACCTTTCTTTCTCTTCTGGATTTTTGTACCGTCAGCCCAGGAACACAACCGGATAGGAATACTGCCAGGTGCATACGTTTATAATTGCTCTTCATTTCTTATAGGTAAGGTCTCCTGTTAAATGCTCTGAAAGAGAGAGCTGATACTCAGCAACTACCTTTTCCTTCGCTGGAATCAGAGAAGCTACAAATGTGGAACTAATGCCTTCCTCAAAGCTCTTTAAAGGGATCATAACCCCCATCTAACTTGGAATAGGTTCACCATGCTCATCAGGCAACACAGAATCATAGAGTTGGAAGAAAGGCAAAGGTCATCTCATCGAACCCACCCTCAATGAAGTAATAACAACTAAAGAATTCCTGAAAGATAGCCACCCATATCTCTGATGAAGTCTGCCACCTTCCTAGGTAGTCCATTCCACTGTTGAAAACCTCTTACTAGGGCTTTTTTTCAACCGGAACTCAGTTCTAGCACCTCTCAGGTGGGTGCCATTGCCATTCTAAGAGAAGGAGGGAGGCATTCATGGTGAGTTCTGGTACCTCTTTTTCTAGAAAAATAGCATTGCCTCCTCCAATCAGAAAGTTCGTCCTCATGTTTAGTTGGAATCGCCTTTCTTGTAACTTGAATCCATTAGTAAGGGTCCTGTCTTCTGGAGCAGCAGAAAACAAGCTTGCTTCCATGTGACAGCCCTTTAGCTATTTGAAGATGACTACAGTGGTACCTCGACTTATGAAGGTGCTCCATTCCGCGGCGCTCTTCATAAGTCGAAACCTTTGGTTGTCGAAGCGTCCATTTTGTGCATGTGTGATGGGGCAGAGCCTTGCTGCTGCCATCAACATTGCTACTGCTTATCTGGGGTCTAAGGTCCCGCAGCTTCAACCTACTGTAGATGCCGCTGCTGACTTCCTATTGTCTTGGAAGCTGATCATGAAAAGTACAGGTGCACCTTTTTGAGCATAAAAGTATCCCATTAAAACAACAACCACCACCACCCTATCCACATCTGTGTCCCAAGTACAGTCGTACCTTGGAAGCCGAATGGAATCTGTTCCAGAAGTCTGTTTGACTTCCAAAACGTTCAGAAACTAAAGTGCGGCTTCTGATTGGCTGCAGGAAGGAACAATCGATCGTTCGGGAGCCGATTTGTTCTGGAGCCAAGGCATTTGAGATCCAAGGTACGACTGCATTAAAGGTCTGGGGGAACGTGGGTTACTGTTGTGTTCTTGTGGTTACAAAAGTGCCGTCCCTAACATTTGGCGTCCTTCCCTGGTCCTGCCCTTTGGTTGCAAAGCATGGGAGCCAGAGAGGTTCCTGAATATAGCTGCTGCTACTGGTGGTGGGAGGAATTTAGTGCCCTTCATATCTTCTTGCCCGTGATTAGCAGAAGCAGAAATGACTATGAAAAACAAAGATGAAAGCTTTTCTTGCCGCAGATTCTTCCCCCATTAATTGTTTTCAGTGCAACTCTGGTTCCACTGTACATTAGGCTTTAGGCTTGGAACCCTAATGCCCCAGAACTGTACACATTAGAAGATAGTGCTCTGGGAAATCATTTGAAAACAGGTTTTTATTTTTATTACTATGACTACTGGGTGGTGGGTGGGGAGGAAGGTATTCCTGGGCAATCTTTCTACCTGCCGTCCTGCCTCTTCTACATCTTTCAAAGCAATATCCCACGGGGGGGTGGGGAGAGGAAAAATAAGTTCCTACCTCCTTTGTATTACAACTTGCCAATACGTAGAGGTAAGCAAGACAGAAGAGGGCCATGGAAACCAGGGAGCATGGATTCAAGGGTTACTGTTGGGGTGTGTGGGTGTGCATGTGTGTGTCACTTCTTAAGCCACAGTGCTGATGTGACCAGCGCAAACATCTCCCAGCAAGCAGAAATGTGTTCACACAAGAAATCCAGAGACCTCAGGTAAAGAGTGTTGACGACGACAGCAAATAGCCCTTGAAATGTCTTTCTCCATTGTCCACCACCTCAGAGGGGAAAGGGAGAGATTGGGGTTGGGAAGACATTTCAGTTCATCTCCCGATGTCTAGGTCGAGAAGAGAGTGCAGACCAGTCTTATAAGTTAAAAACAAGTCAACGTGCAAAATATACAGACACTTTCCACATAGGTAAAGATAAAGCAGGGCTGGGCTGAAATGCAACCTCTTGGTGCTCCAGCGCCCCCACAGGATGTGGAAGAGAGAGGAATAGAAGAGGGATCAGTGTGGTTCAGTTTTTGCAGCCGGATATCTGGGGTGGAGTAAGAACGTGTCCTCGTGTATCCTCAAACCCCCAGATGCCGGGGTGTCAACAAAAGGGTTTGGAAAACGCCTGGTTGCAATTGCTGAATTTTCTAACACCTCCAGTGTATGACAGATTCTCCCTGAATGCATCATCTCCTGTGCTGAGAGACCGTGGGTGAAGTGGGGTGAAGAGTACCTTCCCCATTTTGCTAACAGGATAGCTGCTCATTCCAGATCTGGCCACACGTCACCGGCAATGAACGTCAATGGGGTTGATTTCCTGCTGGATCGTGGTATGGCTGGCAGAAATACGCAGAACAGGAAACATGCTGGGTGGGGGCAGGGAAGAAGACGACACACATGCAGCGAGAGCAGCAGGCTCCTGGCGAGTAGCCTTGACTCAGAAGCAAGCCCGTTTGAGGTGGCCGTCCCCAGAGACTCCAGCACTTGGGAGACCTATGAAAATCTACCTCAAAAGGGCCATGGCACTTCCCATCCTCCGGCGTCTGGTGGGGGGGGGGACGAGGGACACCTTTGTAAGCAAGTGGGACATGCCTCCTTGGTCCTCCTTGCTGAGGAAGAACTCTGCTCTTCTGGGGATGAGGAGAACAAGGGCCCGCTCACTCCAGCACTCTTTGGCCTTCCTCCGCCCAGCTGCCCACTCCTTGCCCCACAGAGCACTAGAGCAGAGGAGGTACGTCCCCACCTACTGCTGCCTTCAGGACACACTGTCGGGAGGAGCGGTCCTTCTTGAGAGGCAGGTCCTGGCCACTTTGGGGGAGCAGGCTTCATCCGCTTCATCTGGACGTGACCCCCAGGGCCTGCTTCATGTTCTCATACACAACATAGCTGATGCTGACGGCAGGAATGACCTTCATGAAGTTGGGGGCAATGCCGCGGTAGAGGCCCAGCACCCCTTCTCTGGAGAGGATGTGTCTGAAGAGGCCCAGCATGCTCAGCTGCGGGCCACCTTCAATGGTTGCTGCAGAGAGAGGGGAAAGGAGCAGAGAGGTCAGGGCCGTATGTTTGAAAGCTTCTCCCAACAAAGTTCCAGGAGAGGGTCACTTCTGTTTCTGTAAGTGGCCCCAGCTTACAATTAATGTTATAGCTGTTTCAGCATAGGAATGGAATGCGAACGTTCAGTGAGACCCGGCCAAGGAGGTTCCTGCTTCAACAGTGATTGGACGGAACCCATCCCTGCTTGGGCCCACCCAACCTCTGTGTGGGAATGTTCAGAGGCGCAGGAGAGGATATATTATTTAATAATATCCTTCCTAACTTGCGTTAGCAAGTCCCTTTACTTAGCAGAGTGCATTCCCGTTCTAAATGTGCACAGCGGTTAGCTGGTTGCAAGCTTGTATAAGCTTCTCAGTATAGGATTCCTGGTAATCCCCTTTTCTTCCCCCTTAAAAAGAATAGACACGACACAATATTGTGTAAAAAGTATAAAAGATGTTTACTCACACATTCAGTTCACAGATGGATCCCTGAAGGAAGACTTAGGTTACAAAGTATGTACATGTGGAATCTATCCCATATGGATAGCTGTTGCTTCTCTGACGAATGGAGTCAAAGAGAGAGGGGGGGCTGTGTGCCTAGTGCTTTTGTTACCTGCACAGGTAAGGTCATGCCCACCTCTAGTCACATGCAGAGGAAGTTTGCCCCAGCCCAGGAGGAAACAGGAAGTTTTCTACTGGCTGGAGCAAACATCCCCTTTCATGTCCATTCTAGGAATGTTGTATTTGACTGCTCTATATGTATCTTGGTGAGGCCTATCCAACAATCCAGAGCAGAGTTGTCAACTTCAGTGCCGGCTCCAGGTTTCAGAGGCCCTTGGCAAGATGTCCTCCCCTGGATCGAGACCCCACTCCTCCTCACTGACCGTCTTTCACTGCCCTCTTCTTTTGGGCCAAATCCCAAACTGCCCTGAGGGTGAGTGCAAGGCATGTGAACGATGGTGCTGTGTTGCAGGCCTGAGAACCTCTGCCCCCTGGGTTGAATCAGGCTGTGTTCTCTAAGCCACCTGCCCCACACCTCATATCATGGGACATTAGGTGTGGGACAGGAAAAGGTGTAGCTGCAAAGGAGCAACATGTGCTCCTGGTTGTTCCCTGCCATGCAGGGCTTGCTGTCAGTGCTAACAGCAAGCCCTCGTGGGATCAGCTGTGCTTAGGGAGTCCCCAACAAGGAACGCACAGGTAGAGCTGATCACTGCTGAAGGCAGGGCTTGCCGTCAGGAACAATCGCAGACAGCAAGCCCACTTTGGGAGCTCACAGGTGAAGGGGTTCTGTGCAAGCAAACATTTCTCATCTGCAAACCAGCTTGAATTCATGGGAAACTCTTCACCTGAGGCAATGGCGACTTCAGGTGATTGACACGTGAGCAACCTGACCACATGTCAAAGCGGCCCCACGGGACAGACGCACACAAACACACACTGCTGGCCAGATACAATTCCCTTCCTCTACCCTGCCTCCTCGCTTTTGTCAATGCTTGCATGCTCAGCTACTGAAGATGGAGCAACAGCATAGAGGCTTGGGGTGGGGGGGCATTGTCAGCAGTGGTCCCCCTACAGGGGTGTGGGCCTCGGCAGGTGCGCAATGATGGCCACCTCTGATGCTGTCGATCTCCCGCTTGTACTACTGCAATGCGCTCTGCGTGGGTCTGCCTTTGAAGGTGACTCAGAAACCACAATTAATCCAGAATGTGACTGCTAGACTGGTGACTGGGAGCAGCCTCCGGGACCATATAACACCGGTCCCGAAAGGCCTACACTGGCTCCCAGTAAGTTTTCGACCACAATTCAAACTGTTGCCCTAAACGGCCCTGTATACCTGAAGGAGTGTCTCCACCCCCATTGTTCAGCCCAGACACTGAGGTCCAGCTCCAAGGGCCTTCTGGAGGTTCCCTCACTGTGGGAAGTGAGGTTACAGGAACCAGGCAGAGGGCCTTCTCATCCCTGCAGAATGCTGTCGCATGAGGTGTCAAGCAGATAAACTACTATACAACTTTTAGAAGACATCTGCAGGCAGCCCTGTATTGGGATGTCTTTCATGTTTGATGTTTTACTGTGATTTTATAATTTATAATTGGAAGCTGCCCAAAGAGCCTAGTGCTGCCTGATGAGATCAGAGATCAGAGTCTAGCTAAGCCCAATATCTCAGAGTGAAGCCTTGCGGGGGGTGGGGGTGGGGTGCTGGTCTAAACTGAAAACTCATAGCCAGCCCTGAAACCCTGCAAGTATGAGGAGATATTATGTTAACAGGCCATTGTTTCGTAGCCCTTCCAGTCTCTTCCCTCCTCAAAGTTTCTTCCCCACGCTCCTCATGTCCCCCCATCGTTAATGGGGCTTTGCAGTTAGTCCAGCCTCCTGCTCATTATGCCTCAGTCACAGCCACCTTCAGTGCCCTCCTTGGAGGCCAGGCAGTCAGGATGATGCCACAATCTCACCTTGGGCTTGCATCCGGGTCCGCACCAGAGCTAATGGGTAGCTGGCGATCTGGCCGCAGGTGCTGGAGACGGTGCCACAGCCCAAGAGCACCAGAACGCCCGGGTCAGCTGTGTCCTTGCTGTACTTCTGCAGCCAGGTGTTCTTCAGCGTCTGCCGCAAAAGGAAGAGGGGAGGGGGAGTCGGTAACTTGGGAATCCGGCACAGGTGCACCCCAGGGCCCAACACAGATGGGGAGGCAAGCAGCTTTCATGCCGAGCCTGGGAATCTGGCGAGATTGCCGTTTTGCCACACGGCACGGGAGAGAAAGGGTTCCTGCAAGGATGGTGGCAGTGTCTTTCAAAAGGGCCTCAGGGAGAAAAGGCTTCCAGGTCAGTATCCTTCCTCACAGAGGAGGAGTAGCCAGTAGCAGGCGAGGTTGAGCTTCCCTTGCTGTTCGTGCCAACCCCATGCCCAGCCACTCACCTCGTAAACTGCCAGGTCAATGCCAGCGTAGGGAATGATGCCCAGCATGTTTGGCAGGTAGCCCTTGTAAAAGGCACGGATCCCTTCCTTCCGCAGGACCTGCCTGGCACAGTCCGCCACCCCTGAGTACTGACCCGTCTTGCGGAGGGTCAGCCGTGTTTTTAGGACCTGGAGAAGGAGGGGGAGTCAGATGAACTAAGGCATGATGAATATCCCTTCTTTATCCGTCACCCCCTAATATTAACAGCCCCCAGTCTGAAATCACGACAGCCATATTCCTCTAGGTACAGGGCAAGAGACCAGTACATCTGAAATGAAACTTTGTTAAATAAAATCCCACCATACTGGGGGGGAAAATGATCAGGCCCTTCCTGTCCCTTAAATACTAAAGTTCCTTCTGGCGAAATGTCTTCATAGTATCTGTCCACAGATTAGTAGGGACAACTGGGGAGAAATTGCATGGCAGAGTCCTGCTTGGTGGGGGCAGAGGGGGATACTTCTTCTAGGCCTGTATTAGTTAACAGTACAGTGGAACATTGGTTCTCGAACGACGAAAGTTTCAGAACCCAAACATCGAAAACCCAGAAGTAAATGCTTAGGTTTTCGAACGCACCTCGGAAGTCGAGCGGCTTCCGCTGTGTGTGTTTTTATTTTCTCAGTTGAATTTGCCAACAGCCCTTTGCGCCTCGGTTTTCGAATGATTCGGAAGTCGAACATTCTTCCAGGATGGATTACGTTCAAAAATTGAGTTTCCACTGTAGTGCTAGGTTCTCACATTCATTTGGGTGGATATCATGGATGAAGTCAGCAAAAGAATGAGAATTTGCCCCTCAAGCTCTACTACCAAAGAAAGCTTACCTCCATAGGGTAGATTATGGTCTGTGCTGTGGCGCCAGCCAGCGAGCCAGCAACGAATCTTTCCTGCACCCTCAGTGTTTCCTGCTGCCCACGAATTGCCCGCTTGATCTGCAATGATAAGCAATGGATTGCGAGCCACAGATAGTGTTGGTGAACTCCCCCCCCTTAGGCACTTTGGGCTGAGTGAAGGCGATGCAGCTGAGTAAAAGAAGTGTGATCCTTTTAGGGCGAGTTTTTGCAATAAAGACATGCCCAAGGTGGAATTCCATGCAGTTCGGAATGGAAAATACTGTGCTGCATGGAAACTGTTGTTCTTTCGAGTAATGAAGGACTTTTAAAAAAAGGAATTAAAATGCTGTGTGCCCATGCCCAGGGCGTACCTGTTCGTAGGCCATGAACTTGATGGCAGACTCAGGTGCGATCTTGAGCACATTGATCCCGTTGCCTCGCCACAGGGAGCGGATGCCTCCCTCGCGTATCATGCTTTGCAATCCGCCCAACACATTCATGCTGTTGTTCTTGGAGGAGTGAACCTACAGCAAGATGGAACCACGTCAGGGCCTGGGCAAGGAAAAGAGAGCCCCTCTTCTTCCTGATGGCATAAGCAACAAGGGCCATTTTTCAGGGGTGGGGGCATCAATGAAAAGCCAGTGCGTGTTGCGGGAGCTGCATCCCAGTATCGTTTGCAGCATTCCAAATCGCCCCTCAAATTTCACAATGGAGCCCACTGGGAAGGCAAAGGAGGCAAGATTGCTAAATGCACAAAATTTAAAGGCTCCCAGA
The DNA here is from genome assembly GCF_965207765.1 of Zootoca vivipara. Lineage (NCBI taxonomy): Eukaryota > Metazoa > Chordata > Lepidosauria > Squamata > Lacertidae > Zootoca > Zootoca vivipara. Next base: position 8,176,981 of record NC_142598.1, read on the forward strand.
AGGTGTTGCTGCTATTTTCTGGGAGAAAGGAGGAGGGATGCAGGAGGAAGTCAAGGTTGGCGTTTATCCTATGGAAAAACTAGGAGCACTAGGAGAAGACGCTGACCCAGCCATGTTCTTCTTCATTGCGGTTGGTGCAACTCTTTGATTGCACACACTGTCCTCTATGGCAGTGTTTCCCAACCTTGGGTCTCTAGCTGTTTTTGGACTACAATTCCCATCATCCCATACCACTTATCTTGCTAGCTAGGGATGATGGGAGTTGTAGTCCAGAAATTGCTGGAGACCCAAGGTTGGGAAACACTGCTCTATGGTGTGCAGTGGTTAAGAGTGTAGGACCTGGAAGAGCTTGGAGAAAAGCTTGGGAAATGAGTGCAATAACTAAATAAACGAATAAAAAAATTCCTTCCAGTAGCACCTTAGAGACCAACTAAGTTTGTCATAGGTATGAGCTTTCGTGGGCATGCACACTTCTTCAGATACACTGAAACGGAAGTCACCAGAGTCATACCTATGACAAACTTAGTTGGTCTCTAAGGTGCTACTGGAAGGAGTTTTTAATTTTTTTGTTTCAACTACGTCAGACCAACACGGCTAAAGGGCCCTGACCATCAGGTCCAGTCGTGTCCGGCTGTGGGGTTGCGGCGCTCATCTCGCTCTATAGGCCGAGGGAGCCAGCGTTTGTCCGCAGACAGCTTCCGGGTCATGTGGCCAGCATGACAAAGCCGCTTCTGGCAAACCAGAGCAGCACACGGAAACACCGTTTACCTTCCCGCCGGAGCGGTCCCTATTTATCTACTTGCACTTTGATGTGCTTTCGAACTGCTAGGTGGGCAGGAGCTGGGACTGAGCAGCAGGAGCTCACCCCGTTGCGGGGATTTGAACCGCCGACCTTCTGATCAGCAAGCACTAGGCTCTGTGGTTTAACCCACAGCGCCACCTGGGTCCCTAGGCCAACACTAATCTTTCAAAGACTTTCATGATGTGTTGCACACAAGACACATCATATGGGGACTTGGTGTAGGGGCTGAAGACGCGGTGCTGGGCCTAGACTCCGTGGTTTAACCCACAGTGCCACCTGGGTCACTGTTTCCCTAAATGTTAAGGTTTGCCGAGGGGAGTAGGTAAGGTTTAACCCTAGTCAGAAAGTAAGCCACCTTCCGAGAAGAAATAAATTCTGTAGTCTCGCATGCACCTCCCTGAACATCCAGTCTCTCCTCCCATTTGCTATCTTCAAATGCTGCAGGCGAAGAGCTTGGTATTTTCCCAACAATTCCAAGGCCGGTCTTTCAAAACCGCTTGGAGTTTAATGCCAAGGGCAGAAACTAAGAGGCACAGGAAGTTTTGAACTCACACGCAAATGGCCAGCTCTGCTGTAGTTGAGCCTGCAGGTAACAGCATCGCTTGCGCTCATCAGAGTGCTGTCTTTGGACATGGTGGAATTCCAAGATGAGTAAACCCAATGAGAAGGCTGATTCTACACAGCCGTTTCCCCTGCCATATTTCAGGAATCAGGTAGGTAAATGAAAGACCCCCGAACCTGTTGGCTCCTGCCCTTTGAGTATCTCTATTGCTGGGTTGGCCAACTCCCAAGAGACTGCGATCTACTCACAGAGTTAAAAATTGGCAGTGATCTACCCCCTTTTGGGGGGGTTCAGGTCGTTGTTGAGTCTTTTTTCAGGGAGGAGGTAAAATGTTGAGCTTTTTTTAGGGGAGCCACAGTTGTTCAGCTTCTTTGGGGGAGCCAATGATCTACCAGTGATCTACCGCAGGTGTGCAGTGATCTACTGGTAGATCAGGATCTACCTGTTGGACATGCCTGCTCTATTGTATGGGGCAGCCCTTTTTCTCCTTTTACAGTCTTCATGTGCAAAATTGGTCGTAACATCCTCAGCATGGCATTCTGGGTCACAACAGAGGCCCATTTCAGTTTGTCATTGCCCCACACCACATGAACTGATGCCACCATTCTAGGTCCCAATGCAGAATGAAAAACCGTTAAAGGTGATTTGGAAAATGAAAATCAATACGGGCGGAAGCCCATGAGTTAATGTTTAGGAAAAATGATAAGGTATATGATTTTTGGTGTTCGTGTTTAATGTGTGTTAGTCTTTAGTGTGTATTATTTTGTTTATCAATTATGTATGTTTGGATAGTTGGTTGGGTGGACACTCGCCTGCATCTCTCCTTGTCATCCTACAGCCTCTTGGTGGCAGGGGGAGGTTCTGGGGGGAGGGAGGGAGGGGGAGGACAAACCCAATTATAAAATGGACCACCTTCGACTGCCCACTTTTCATGGGATTCTCTCGTGGCAGGAGGTGGCTCGTGGAGGGGGGGGTAGAAGAAGGGGGATAATATGTTATGTATGTTTTTCTTTACTATGTAAAATCAATAAAATTTTATTTTTTAAAAAAAGAAATACTGACCCCACCCCACCCCACCCCGTAATTCTTAGCAGCTCATTGCCTGCATGAAGACTTTCAGTCGGTCCAATGGGGCAGTTCCAGTCCTGGAGACAGCACCAGCCATGGCTCCAGCAATGAGCTGTTTCCACCACATCCCTGTCTTCTTCTCTTTCTCGGAAAACTCATCTGGGACGGTGAGGCACTCACCAATGTCAAGGACCTGCAGAGGAACGCAGTCGGAAGAGGAAAAAGCTAAAGAAAAGACAAGCAACTCTGCCTACATTTGACTGAGAAGCACCTGTTATTAAAGAAACACCTCCAGGGTGGAATCTAGACACATAAAAAAAATTGTGGAATTTTTTTTTTTTTTAAAAAATGCTTTGGAAAATATATTGAATTTGCCATAGCTCACCATCACCATCTAGTGTCTCATTTGTGTAATGCACTTTACAACACACTTAAAACGTTTTATTTGCCACTGTATAGCTGAGTCCCAGGTCTGGATTTACGAACATTCTAAATGCTCCAAAACGTCAATTTCCACCACTTTTTAGATTCAAAATTTCAAGGTGGAATTTTGTTTAATGGGTGTTTTCTACTGAGCATTGAAATCCGAGTACTTCTCAAGTATTCGTTGGACTGCCTTGCTTATTTTGCCTCGGGCAAATGTAATATATGCCATCTCATAACCTCTCAACTTTCAAATAACTACATGGTGTCAGTTAGCAAATGCTACCGCCTATCGGTTGTGCAGCAAGAAAGAAACGTGCTTCAAGCTTCCAACATTCTAGCCAAAGAACACAAAGACACTGGGAATGACTGAGATGCTCCCGAGACTTTGTTTTCCTTAAAATTATTTAATTAAATTAAATCACTTTGAAGCTGCAGTCCTACAAATCAATGGAGCACGCCCTGCTGATCACAGGAGGACTTGCTCAGAGCAAACATGGATAGGATTGTACTGCAATCGTATTCAACCTTATATTTAGGGCTTTCACTCGTTTGGATTGACTTATAATGGTGTAAACCACTGAGCCTAGGGCTTGCCGATCGGAAGGTTGGCGGTTCAAATCCCCATGACGGGTGAGCTCCCGTTGCTCCGTCCCAGCTCCTGCCAACCTAGCAGTTTGAAAGCACATCAAAGTGCAAGTAGATAAATAGGTACTGCTCCGGCGGGAAGGTAAACGGTGTTTCCGTGCGCTGTTCTGGTTTCGGCAGAAGTGGCTTCATCATGCTGGCCACATGACCCAGAAAACGTCGGCTCCCTTGGCCGGTAAAGCGAGATGAGCGCCGCAACCCCAGAGTTGTTCAGGGCTTGGATCAGGAGTCCTTTAACTTTTATAAAAGGTAAAGGGACCCCTGACCATTAGGTCCAGTCGTGACCGACTCTGCGGTTGCGGCGCTCATCTCGCGTTATTAGCCAAAGGAGCCGGTGTACAGCTTCCAGGTCATGTGGCCAGCATGACAAAGCCGCTTCTGGAGAACCAGAGCAGCACACGGAAACGCTGTTTACCTTCCCACTGTAGAGGTACCTATTTATCTACTTGCACTTTGACGTGCTTTCGAACTGCTAGGTTCAAACCGTCGCAAGAATTCAAACCGCCGACCTTCTGATCGGCAAGCCCTAGGCTCTGTGGTTTAACCCACAGTGCCACCTTTTACAATACTCTCCTATTCCATACTGTTGCTGTGGAATGCTGCCCTGCCTCCTTTCCAAGAATTCTGCCAATGGACCTGCCACAGCCCATGCCAAAGCAGGGAGTGTAAATCACAGCAGATCACAGAAGCCTTTGCTACAGCAACCAGCTAATGACCTACAGCAGATCCTGTTCAAGGGCAGCAGGAGTTTAATACTGAAAACATTTCTATGCTCAAGGACTCACATGATTTAATAAGACTAAGCAGAAGATCAGACACATGCAAAAAAAGATCAGTTTGCAGAGAGCTTACTGTAGCGGCAAAAGGCACAGCCGATATTAATGTCGTCAGAGCAACAATGTCCTTGGATCTCCTCACTTGGTAAATATTCTCTGGGCTGTTTTGGCTAGAGAGAACCCACACCTTGGCTATGCTTGCATTAACACACTCCGACAGTTACAGCTTCCTTTACATACATTTCTCCTCTTCTCGGGATGATGGGTTTAAATAGATATATATTCATACACACACACACACACACACACACGAGAATATGAAGTGATTATTATAGGAGAGAAGTGGGGTAAACAAGTCTGTGCAAGTTCAGCAGAAGCAACACAACACACACATGCACAACATTCTCAAAAGGAAAGAGCAGTGCCAGATTTATGTATAAGCTAACAAGCTATAGTTTAGGGCCCCACTCTCTTGGGGGGGTCCCAATTTTTTAAAAAACAAAAAACAAATACCTGGATGTACATTTCCAAAACATAAGATAAAAAACAAATAAAACCTACACACAGCAACTGTATTTTGTGTTGTGTAGGCTCCTATTTGTTATGTGCAAATGGCTTTAGATACCTATTAGGTCCATAAATTACCATATACGTAGCTTATATTCAACACAAAAAAACAGTGACAATTTGTTGTTGACAAAGAACAGCTGGACAGCTGGACATTACCTTCAGTAGCTTAGGGCCTCATCAAACCTAAATCCGGCCCTGGGAAGGGGTGACACTTCTATAGTGAGATGGCAAATTTGTAGAATTTTTATTATTATTAAAGAAATAATATTTCACTGAGAGTGTGGCTGGGTTATAGGACACAAGGAAATATTTTAGCTAGCGTTGTCTAGAGCGTTTGTCTAGGAACCAGGGAGACCTAGGCTCAAATCTTCACACAACCATGAAGCTCACTGCAAGGCTGTAGGGTAGCTGGAACATCTCACTCTAACCCAGGCATCCTCAAACTTCGGCCCTCCATATAGATGTTTTGGACTACAATTCCCATCTTCCCCGACCACTGGTCCTGTTGGCTAGGGATCATGGGAGTTGTAGGCCAAAACATCTGGAGGGCCACAGTTTGGGGATGCCTGCTCTAACCTAACTCAGAGTTGTGGGGATAAAACAGGTGTGGTGGGAAGAGGCTTGCATGCTGCTGTGAGCTCTGTGTGAGTGGGGTGCGGGGTAGGATAGGAGACAGATGTAACACACAAATCTGTCCAAACTACAGTGGTGCCTCGCTTAACGAATGCCCTGCTTAACGAAATTTCCGCTTAACAAAATGATTTTTCGAGCGGAGCTTGCCTCGCTAGACGAATGCGTTTTATGAAAAATTCGTCTAGAGAATCGCGGTTTCCCATAGGAATGCATTGAAATTCAATTAATGCGTTCCTATGGGCAAAAAATTTTTTTTAAAAAATGCAATGCATTCCTATGGGATTCGCTAGACGAATTTTTCACTATAAGAAAAGACCCATGGAACGAATTAATTTCGTCTAGCGAGGCACCACTGTAATTGCAGGAAGGTTTTACACAGATAAATCTGATAGCACTGTGATTGTTGGGGACAGAAGAATGAAGGAGGTGGTGATGGGCAACAGCCCCCCCTGTGTTCTTTTCAGAGACATTGGGGAAGACCTGCTGAACTGAACGGGTCGAGACACACCCTCAAATGATGTTACTCTTTCCTACAAAAGCGGTGCACCACAAGCCTCATTCTGCACACTGAGCGACAGGTTCTGTGCAGCAGGGGTAGCCCAGGGGGGGTCATCTCCCATCACCCTTGACCGCTGACCGTGTTGGCTGGGGCTGGCAGGAGTGGGAGGCCAACATCACCCAGAGGGTGCCTATCGCCAGCATAAGCACCTGCGCACGGCTGCCACAGGAAGCAAGGAAACAAGGCATCTCCTGGTTTGGTCCTGAGCGACGCAAACTTGAGCATACTGGCTTAGAGAGGTAAAGGGAGGGGGCGGGGAGGAAACAGGGAGCCTGGATCCAATAGAGTAGACCTGTTGAAATCAAGGGATCCAATTTAATCACATTCATTAATGCCAGTGGGTCTACTCATTGCCAGGGATTCTGGAGAGATGCCTTGGTACCCCAAGGCAGCCTGTGGGTTAGGAGAGTTAGAATAGAAAGTCCCAGCAGCGGAGACTTATCCCTACCATCTCATGCTCCCCCAGGATGGACTCGAAGCCTTTGGGGCGCCTGTAGTCACTTTCCCACAGCTCAGCCAGGGACAGCAGCCTTGAATTCCCATGGATCCCCGAGGTCCTCTGGGCATCGGGGCCCTTCCTGACGGGAGACAGGTCTTCCATGCTGGGAATGCGCAGAAAAGTGCAGGGCACCACAAGGAGGGCACACAATAAACCCTCCTGCAATCTCCTAATGGGATTGGAGGGATAATCAGGGGGAGGGGCATAGGTGCAAGAGCCAATCCCATCTGCACCTACGGATTACAGACACGCAGAGGGCTGGCCCCCAATGTCAAGAGGGGAGTCAGAAAGAAATGGAACTCGGGGAAGGGGTGCCACCTGAATAAAATATGGGGGGGGGGAGGCCCAGGTCAGCTCCGCCTTGCATAATCAACCACAAGATATGGCTCACAAACACCATTTGAATGGCAATGCTTGCCAACTTTGGGAGGGCCGGGCCCCCTCAAATCTTTTATGGGGTGGGGTGGGGGCTGAAGGGACCTTGTCCCCTAGGAGTTGGTTCCTGTGGGCTGACCCGAGACATTTTGGGGCCCAAGGCAGAAAGGCCAAACAGCACACGCATAGACCCCACCCAGGGAGCCTGGTGCATAATCGTGGGGAAATATTCCGACATCCACCATATTGAAGTGAATGGAAGCTGCCCCAGGGCTGCTGTGCTCTTGCACACTTCCTGCTCATCTAAAGGGATCATGGGCAAGAGATCTTCCCCAGTCCTCTCTCGGTGCCGGGCACTCAACACCTGGAGTCATAGCTGCCAAGTTTTCCCTTTTCTCGTGAGGAAGCCTATTCAGCATAAGGGAAAATCCCTTAAAAAAAGGGATAACTTGGCAGCTATGCCTGGAGTTGCGCCAGCCGCCATCTCCATCACTCTCTTGAAGTGCAGCAGGGGAGAAAGGGATGCGAGTGGAATGGTCAGATCTGAGCTCAACAGGACATGCTGGAGAGCAAAGAGTTTGAGGTGAAGATTGTGCCTAGGGAACCTTGAAACTGTCCAAGCCCTGTCTCCCCTGGCCTTCCAGCTGAAACTATGGGCAAAGTCTGGCAAACAGGGAGGGGAGAGACACACATTGTGTTTAAATATAAACTTTAATCTGCCCTGTTCCGATCGGCTGATGAGATTAGTGTGGCTGGAACAGGACAGTGAAGAAAGAGGGCCTTGGCCAGCGCCCAGTCCAGAGATCTGAACTATTTCCCTTCCTATTTCCTCCCGCCTCCCGTAGAGTTCAGGAAGGGTAGAAAGGGAGATCGGGGGGGGGGACATCACAGGAAGCTTCCTTGCTGTTCCCTGGAAACCCTTGGCTTACTGGCTATGCTTCACGCTCCCTGCTTCCTTGAGGGGCAGGCGATTCTAGGAGCAGCCTTTTCTCAATGGCAACTTTCTCATGAGGATGGTCTCCTACAGGTTTGCTGCATTTTAATGAGGTCTTTTTATTCACGATATTGAGCGTGAAAAAGCATGAATCATAGAATCATAGAATTGTAGAGTTGGAAGAGACCACAAGGGCCATCCAGTCCAACCCCCTGCCGAGCAGGAAACACCATCAAAGCATTCTTGACATATGCCTGTCAAGCCTCTGCTTAAAGACCTCCAAAGAAGGAGACTCCACCACACTCCTTGGTAGCAAATTCCACTGCCGAACAGCTCTTACTGTCAGGAAGTTCTTCCTAATGTTTAGGTGGAATCTTCTTTCTTGAAGTTTGAATCCATTGCTCCATGTCCGCTTCTCTGGAGCAGCAGAAAACAACCTTTCTCCCTCCTCTATATGACATCCTTTTATATATTTGAACATGGCTATCATATCACCCCTTAACCTTCTCTTCTCTAGGCTAAACATACCCAGCTCCCTAAGCCGCTCCTCATAAGGCATTGTTTCCAGGCCTTTGACCATTTTGGTTGCCTTCCTCTGGACACGTTCCAGCTTGTCAGTATCCTTCTTGAACTGTGGTGCCCAGAACTGGACACAGTACTCCAGGTGAGGTCTGACCAGAGCGGAATGAAGTACAAGACAGACAGTATAAGCCTGGTATTTGCTTCTGGCGAGGATGTTCCTGCCCCTAAAGTAGCAGATTGATACTCTGGGAGTACAGTGGTACCTCGGTTTACGAACACCTCGGGTTACGAACTTTCGGTTTACGAACGATCGAAACCCGGAAGTAAGTAACCCGAGGTTTCCGAGGCCATGGAAGCGCTCCGGTCTTACCTCGCGGGTAGAAAAGGGCTCCCAGCAGCAGCAGCAACAGCGGCTGCAGAGGAGGAGGCAGGTGGAGACCCCTGCTGCAGCTCCCGCAGCCCCTGCATGACACAGCCTCTCCCCTGCTTGGCAAGCGGCGAGAGGCTTGTTGAGTCGTTTCACTGCGCCGCGACGGCGGCTCTCCGTCTCTCTCGCTCCGCGGTGCCGGCGGGCGACCTTCCTCCTTCTCAGAGCAGCCGCCGCCACCACCAGGCGCCAGGACTGGCCGGGGTGGCTCGCGGTGGCTCGCGGGGTGGCTCGTCGTCGGCTGCTTCTCTTGACCCTGTGCCGACGTCTGTCTCCACCCCGCAGGGGCGCGACCGCGAAGGCCCGGCTTCGCTTCTCTCAACCCCTCCGCGAGGCCGGGACTTCGCCGTCGCGCTCCTGCGACGTCTCTCCACCTTCTCCGTCGCGTTCCTGGACGGCGCGACCTCCAGGAGCGCAACGGCGAAGGTGGGTGGGTTGTGGGCCAGTAAAATGGTTTTCATGGGCCGCATCTGGCCCATGGGTCGCACGCTGCAGCTCCCTGGTCTGGAGGCTGCAGATGGTGCAGAATGAATGCCTATTTATGTTTTAATTTTATTTTGACAAAGTAATCATTATAAATAAGTAAGAATAAAAATGTGCGCCCCACCACCGAGACCATTCCATTGTAACCATCTAACCTCCCAAAATTCCACCGTCCCTCAGTGCTTGTGCTGGGCCAGACTATTTTTTTTGGGGGGGGGGATGAACGAATTCCTGTGCCCCATAAATAACCCAGAGATGCATTTTAAGTAAAATCACACGTTCTACTCATGTAAAAACACCAGGCAGGCCCCACAAATAACCCAGAGATACATTTTAAGTAAAAGGACACATTCTACTCATGTAAAAACATGCTGATTCCAGGGCCGGATTGAGAAGACGATTGGGCCACATCCGGCCCATGGGCCTTAGGTTGCCTACCCCTGCTCTAGGCTCTGACGAGATCAACTGGCCATCAGCGCTCATATCATCAAGCTATACAAAAATCCAGGGAGGGTAATCTGTTCTCTTAACACCAGGGTGAGGAACCAGATCCCATCAGCACTAGCCAGCATGCCCAGTGGTCTGGTCCGAAGGGAGTTTTAGTCCCACAACATCCAGGGGGCCATCAGTTTATTTTGTATTTCACAAGTTTGATAAACTTACTGATTGAATGTAATAAAACCTCAGTGTGTTTTCCCACCACCACTTCTGACTGAACAGACCATAACGTGCTGCTCCAGATTGTTCTGAGACCTGGGGATCCTTTTGGAAAGCAACAGAGGATGCAGTCAGCGGTGGAGGAAACCGCTTGGGTGCCTGTGGTGGTGTGCCCAGAGGCGGGGCAAGCCGCCTATAGGGGCGGGGTGCACTGTGGGGCCTCTGGAGTCTGCCTGCCTCCTCCCACTCAGCTGCCCTACAGCCTTACTTTCCAAGTCCCGGACTGCTGAATCCAGGACCGGCAACTCTGTGACACTGGAAGTTGCATCGACGTAACTTCCGGTGTCGCTTTGCCCTTCTATGGGCACCAAAAATGGCCGCCGCCGGCTTCGAAAGTCGCTTCTACGCATGTCAGGAAGTGCGTCGATGCAACTTCCGGTGTCGCTATGCCCATCGATGGGCACCAAAAATGGCCACCGCCGACACCGGAAGTCGCGTCTATGCACTTCCGGGCATGCATAGATGCAAATTTTGAAGCCGCCGACGGCCATTTTTTGTGCCCATAGAAGGGCAAATTAGAAAGAAAAAAATGGCTGCCGGCAGGAGAAAATAACGGAGAAAAACGGGAGACGAAGTGATACGGGGGACCACCGGGAAAAGGTAAGTAAAAACAGGGGTTTCCCGGGGAAAACGGGGTACTTGGCAGCTATGCCTACAGCTGGGGGGGAGGCAGCGGGCGTTTGGGCAGCGCGGAGCCTGCACATGCCCAAGCCACCGCATCTCTCCCAGGAGAGACATGTGGCTCAGGCGTGCTGCAGACCCTGCAGTGAGCGCCGCCCAGCATTTTAAACCCCCCCCTCAGTGGTGACACCCGGGGGCGGCCCACACCCTCCGCACTGCCCTTCCTCCGCCCCTGGATCTAGTGACTCTGCAGCGATACTCAAGAGAACCACCTCTCCTATCAAAATGTTTACCGGAACGAAGCCAGGAGTCCTGACTATGGGCCCAATCCTGCACACCACGTCAACACCTGCAAGGAGCAAAGGAGATCCCTGTCCACCCTACTAGTCCTGGTTCCTGCCCCTTTCTTCCACAGATAACTGTGGACCTGGATTCCCAGTGCTCCTGGCTAGATGTTAGCGAACACGTAATTATCTTCTTATGAGGAGGTTTCCTAGCTGACCCCTAGAGACCTTTTTGAGTCTTTTCCTCAAGGGAGCTAATAAATATATTACCAAACATGTGGCTAAATGTTGCCACATCTCTCAGACCTGCTATGATAATTAGTTCTTGGCTTGTCAGTGTTAATAGTAACTGGTTCCACTGAACATACAACCGGACAACACCATTACTGGCCCCAACAACATCCAACATACCATCTCAGGACTATTTAATTGCTCATCTTCTAACATTGTGTATGCCATCAAATGCCAACAGTGCCCTTCAGCTCTCTATATTGGACAAACAGGCCAAATCCTACGCCAAAGGATAAATGGACGTAAATCTGACATCAGGAACCACAAGACAGAGAAACCAGTAGGAGAACACTTCAATCTCCCAGGACATTCTATACAAGATCTCAAAGCAGCTGTTTTATTACAGAACAATTTCAGAAACAGACTGGAAAGAGAAGTTGCTGAATTGCAACTCATTAGCAAGCTTAAAACCATGGAGCCACCTGGAATGAACAAAGACATAGGATTCTTATCTCATTATACATGATCAAGCTTTCCTTAACACCTCAGCCCTTGCTCCCCCCCCCCCCCGCAAGACCAATTGCAGTCATTAACAGTCGTTAACAGTCATCAACAGGTTTACCACTCCTATCAGCCCATCACCCATTCCCATCACCCCCACCCCCCACCCCCTGAATATACATAAGGGTCTGGTGGCTTCTGTTTCAGTGTATCTGATGAAGTGTGCATGCACACGAAAGCTCATACCAAAATAAAAACTTAGTTGGTCTTTAAGGTGCTACTGAAGGAATTTTTTTATTTTGTTTCGACTCAGACCAACACGGCTACCTACCTGTAACTGGTTCCACTGAGACTGTGATTTGTGTTTTATACTTTGTGCTTTGTTTATTGGTCAACCAACCCTATGAAACACTTGACTGATTAACCTATGGGATGCTGCCGGGAATCTTAGCTTGATGTCATTTCTCTGCAACTTTGCCCAGGTGGGAACGGGTAGCAACAGGGCTTTCCCCCCCAGGTTGAACACTCCAGCACCTCTCCTGAGCTTTCCGGCAGACCCTCTCTGTGTCTGTTTTCTGGGTGGAGGAATTTGGATGGATTGGGAGCTGGCTCCCTGAAAAAAGCCCTGGGTGGCAATACAAATACAGTCATACCTCGGTTTAAGTACGCCTCGGTTTGAGTACTTTCAGTTTAAGTACTCCGTGGACCCATCTGGAACTGTTTAAGCCACTTTCCATTACTTTCAATGGGAAAGTTCGCTTCAGGTTAAGTACGCTTCAGGTTAAGTACGGACTTCCAGAACCAATTACACTCATACTTCGGGTTAAGTATGCTTCAGGTTGAGTACTCCGCGGACCCGTCTGGAACAGATTTATCCACCTTCCATTACTTTCAATGGGAAAGTTCGCTTCAGGTTAAGTACGCTTCAGTTTAAGTACTCCGCGGACCGTCTGGAACGGATTAATCCACTTTCCATTACTTTCAATGGGAAAGTTCGCTTCAGGTTAAATACGCTTCGGGTTAAGTACAGACTTCCGGAAACAATTGTGTACTTAAACCAAGGTACCACTGTATATTAAAATTTATTAGGGTGTTTGACACTGAGGGATTTGGTCTCAACAGTTCCTGGAAATGGCTAACTCCAGACAGAAAATTATTTTTCTTTGTTTAGAAACTTCAGTATTTGTCACCCAAAACATTTCACTCATGACTGGATTATTCAGTACACTTGTGTTTGAGTACTTTCAGTTTAAGTACTCCATGGACCGTCTGGAATGGATTAATCCACTTTCCATTACTTTCAATGGGAAAGTTCGCTTCAGGTTAAGTACGCTTCGGGTTAAGTACAGACTTCCGGAACGAATTGTGTACTTAAACCGAGGTACCACTGTAGTTACGGTAATAGACCTCATTATCTAATACAGGAGTCGGCAAAGTTTTTGTGGCTTGGGCCGCTTCACAGTCCCGCAGACACCGCAGTGGGCCGGAGTGTGCACACACGCATGTGCAAATGCTATTTCCGGCATTCCTTCCAGCACGGAGGAGGCGTGCACAGCTTCCCATGGGCTGCAGGAGCTTCCTGCAGCAAATGGGAAGCCGGCCGACGTCGTGGAAGGCGGTCCCCGCTCTGCTCTGCGCTGGTTTAGTGCGGCGCACGGGAGCCGACCAAGCAGGCAGCGGGGGTCCCCGAGCGGGCAGCGGGGGTCCATGGGCCGGTTAAACGACCCCCACGGGCCTTAGGTTGCCGACCCCTGATCTAATACAACAGCAGCAACTTGGGGACAAGTTATCAGAGATTGTAAGGTCTATTTCTTTATTTGCCTTCCCAGCTGAGAAAACCCATTTAAAAAACCCCCACTAAAGCCCCTACCTGGAATGTATGAATATTCTCTCCTAGAGGGCTGCATATTAAAAATATTTTGTGAGGCCCATCACTCAGTCCAATGAAATCCAAACTGAATACGAACTATTCTCCATTCATATACAGTGGTGCCTCGCTAGACGAATTTAATTCGTTCTGTGAGTCAATTCGTTTTGGGAAAAATTAGTCTTGCGAATCCCATAGGAAGGCATTGAAATTATTATTTTGAAATTATTTTGCCCATAGGAACGCATTAATTGAATTTCAATGCGTTCCTATGGGAAACCGCGATTCGCTAGACGAATTTTTCACAAAACGAATTCGTCTTGCGAGGCAACGTCCGATCGCAAAACCCATTCGTCCGGCGAAAATTTCATCTAGCAGGGCATTCATCTAGCGAGGCACCACTGTCACCTATTTTCTCCATGTTGAGAATCAAGGAATCAGGGTGGAGAACAGAACAACCTCAGGTCTGGAGAGGAGTAGGAATCTGCTTTACCGTCGAGTGCTTCCAGTAGTATACGATCTCCTCCATGTTCTCCAACGGATTGAGGAGGAAGTGGTCACGCCACTCGTGCCAATCAATGGTCATGGTGCCATCCTTGTCTATGCTGCAACAGACACAAAACAGAGTAGAGCGAGTCTGAAGGGCGGAGGGGGGAGCCAGTGTGGGCGAGGGCACACCGGGACTGGGGGGGGGCTCAGGGAGGTGGGAATTCAAAGCAAAGGTCGTGGGGCAGCCTCACCTGTGCAAAATTTTCTCCGCTTGCTGCAGGGAGATGTAAACGCCCAGGCTGTGGAAGGTTTGCTGGATCTCGGACACGTCAATGTGGCCTGCAGCACAAGCACAGAAGAAAAGAGGGTCAGTCTGTCTGGAGGGGCCAGGGTGCATCTTAAGCTACTGATGGGTTAGGACAGTGATGGCGAACCTACGACACGCGTGTCACGTGACACGCAGAGCCCTCACTGCTGGCACGCGCCCTATCGGCCCATTCACGCTGTGTTTGTTGTCCCCCCCCATTTGTTCTCCCGCTCCTCCTACAGCTTGTCTCCGCTGTTAAAACCCGATCCTTTTTAGTTGTTGTTGTTGTTGTTGCTGGTAGCCAGAGATTGGTTTTTAACCCTTTCTGTGCTGCTTTTTTTCTGGCACTTTGGCAGACTATGATTAGGTGTAACAACGTTCGTTTTTTAACCCGTTCTGTGCTGGGTTTTTTGGCGCTTTGGCAGACTATGTCGGTGCTGCGTGTTAGTTCCAGCAAAGGTGTTATTCGCCATTTATTTCTTTTCTCTTCCCCCCCAAAAAGTGCAGCAGCTTTGGGGCATCCCCCCCAAAAGCAAAGCAACTTTTGCACCCCCAAAAAACCTCCAAAACTTTGGTCAGCAGCTCCCCCCAAAAAGCTCAACAACTCTGGGCACTTTGTGATAAATAATGGTTTTTTTTGGTTTGGTTTGGTTTGGTTTGGTTAGGTTAAATAATTAGTTTTTGGTTTATTAAATACAGATATATATTACAATTATACATTTTTGTTATTTAAACTATAAATATCGCGAAATTATGTTTTTTTCTCTCTCGAAGTGACACACCACCCGAGTTATGCTCAGTTTTTTGGCGAATTTTGACACACCAAGCTCAAAAGGTTGCCCATCACTGGGTTAGGAGAAGCTGGGGAGGCCAGAGGGTTCTACAGGGTCCCCCAATGACAGGAAGTGAGGTGTGCCCAGAGCTTCCTGGGCCGCAGACCTGCGGAAGAGCAAAAGGAACCGGTGAGTTTTGAGGGATTTCTTGAAGGGGTGGAAGTGGGTGGGTAGCAGTTTGGTAGCTGGCCCAGGGGCACATGCTGCAAGGGGGGGTGGAGAGGGAGACACCATGCAGTCAGCCATACCAGCCTTCGGGATTCCCACACTGAGCCCCCTGCCGGCGTCCCACCTGGAAGAGAGACAGAGAGGGCTACAGAGTGGGTGCAAGGGGGTGCCATCGCCAGAGGAGAAAGAAGGAAGCCTCCTACAGTTCTGGAAAAGACCCCCCCCCCATATTTACATCTCAGAGATGCTGTTATGTGTGTGCGCACTGGAGAGGACTATTACTACGGTAACATGGGAGGATGAAGCAGTAAGCACAGTCAGAAGAGGGTACCAGGCAACAAAGAAAGCTTTAGATGATGATGATGGTGGTGATGATGGTGATGATAACAACAACAACAACAACAACAACAACAACAACAACAACAACAACAACAACAACTTCTTATTTATACCCCACCCATCTGGCTGGGTTTCTCCAGCCACTCTGGGCAGCTCCCAACAGAGTATTAAAAACACGATAAAACATCAGACATTTAAAAACTTCCCTAAACAGGGCTGCCTTCAAATGTCTTCTAAAAGTCAGATAGTTGCTTATTTCCTTGACATCTGACGGGAGGGCGTTCCACAGGGCAGGCACCGCCACCAATAAGGCCCTGTGCCTGGTTCGTTGTAACCTCACTTCTCGCAGTGAGCGAACCCCAGATGGCCCTTAGCGCTGGACCTCAGTGTCCGGGCTGAATGATGGAGGTGGAGACACTCCTTCGGATATATTGGGCTGAGGCCGTTTAGGGCTTTAAAGGTCAGCACCAACACTTTGAATTGTGCTTGGAAATGTACTGGGAACCAATGTAGGTCTTTCAGGTAGCCCTCCCTATAAAGTCGGCCTGCAACTCCCATCATCCCTGACTTTTGGCTGTAGTGGCTGGGGCTGATGGGAGTAAGAGTCTAACATCAGCTGGAGGACCGCAGGCTCCCCATCCCTGCCTCGGATGCAAGCAAAACCAGAAAATGGGCATGCACAGGAACTTTCTGCAGATACAGAACAGTATTAATGCCTTCAGCTGATGTGTTTATTATACAGCTGTCCCTGTATGTACTCCACCACACTCCTTGGCAGCAAATTCCACTGTCGAACAGCTCTTACTGTCAGGAAGTTCTTTCCACCTAAACATTAGGAAGAACTTCCTGACAGTAAGAGCTGTTCGGCAGTGAAATTTGCTGCCAAGGAGTGTGGTGGAGTCTCCTTCTTTGGAGGTCTTTAAGCAGAGGCTTGACAGCCACCTGTCAGGAATGCTTTGATGGTGTTTCCTGCTTGGCAGGGGGTTGGACTGGGTGGCCCTTGTGGTCTCTTCCAACTCTATGATTCTATTATTCTATGTATACAAGGGCAGCTTGTTTATTTCCTTGACATCTAATGGGAGGGTGTTCCACAGGGCAGGTGCCACCACCAAGAAGGCCCTGTGCCTGGTTCCCTGTAACTATCTTCTACCTGCAGATATAGAAGGAGAAGGAGCATTCATTTTGCTAGGAAAGCACAGGGTAGGACGCTTCCTCATCTGGAAATCCTGATTAAGTTGAAACTAATTGATGCTGCCAATATGTACTGTAAATCGGAATCTGTCGATTTCAGTCTCTCTGCTTCCCGTTTTCCCCGAAGGTTATGTCTGGTTTGCCAAAATTCAGTTTGCTGCAGTCAGTACAACGGAGGAAAAGCTTGAGGCAGGAATGCACAGCATATCCCAGAGGGGGCCTATTTAAAGGGGAGGGATAAGAGAAAGACTTCACTTGTCCCCTGGGGTCCAGATTAAAAAAGAAACTGAGAGATTAAGCCCTGAATAAAAGAGGGGCATGTTGCTTTAGTAAGATACAACAAAATGAAGTGCTCCCCGAGGTTTCCAAACGCTTGAAGAAAGCAC
This sequence comes from Zootoca vivipara, assembly GCF_965207765.1. Lineage (NCBI taxonomy): Eukaryota > Metazoa > Chordata > Lepidosauria > Squamata > Lacertidae > Zootoca > Zootoca vivipara. The sequence continues at coordinate 8,194,196 of NC_142598.1, forward strand.
AGTGTGTGACTGAAATGGAAAAGCTGGCTGTTCTTGTACAAGAGAGAGGTCATTTAACCATTTCATTAAGAATGATCCCATTTCCTCAAGAGATTGGAAAGAATAGTGAGTGTATCAGAACTTTGGTAGCACAAAATGTATTATTTGCATTCTGAGTATTAAAGAGGCGCTGGATTGCTATGCGTCCCTTCCTTGCATGCTTTCAGCCTCTGAAATGTGCTTGCTCCTAGAGATAGCTCCCCCCCCCAGTGCACATATGCATGTTTCACAGAGATTTCAAGGTAGTTTGAAAGAGGAAGCATTGCTCAATGATTCTACTTCTGCCCTTGTTGAATAGGTTCTGTATAGTTTCAAAAACCTGCAAAGCCTGTTTGGCCAGAGGTGAGCAGAGGACAAAATAAACGCATGTGCTGTGTACATCTTGGCAAACAGTGCCTCTAGCAGAATGTGGGCCAGGATTTAGATCTTTTGCAATATAGCATATTAAAAGCCTGACCTTAAGCTACAGAAAACATACTGTTTGTAAGACACCGCCGTTTTACTAAATGCAGGTGGACGTTGTCTAAAACAAGTACAACAGGGATTTGTCAGGCTGAGTTTGTAAGAGTTATTTTGGCCCTCCATTAGAGTGCAGAACTGTATCAGTTCTGTCCAAAAAGCTCAATATTTCACTAAGTGATTTCCTAAACTCTGGAAAATAGAGGGTCATAGAATCATAGAGTTGGAAGGGACCACAAGAGTCATCTAGTCAAACCTTCTGAAATGCAAGAATTTTTTGCCCAGCGTGGGGCTCTAACCCACAACAACCCTGAGATTTAGAATTTCATCCTCTATCAACAGAGCTATCCCAAGGAATCAAAGTATTTCCCCCCCCCCTATTTACCTGACAATTGCTAATTAACGTGTTTTTGGTTTTGCATTAGTGGCTTTGCATTTGTGGTTGGCTTTAAACAATAATATAGGGGACCTTAGTATGAAGGATATATAATAAATCCAAGAAAGGCAACATAAAGGCTGCTTCCTGATTAATTAGAGGAATCTTTTTACTCACCTAAGTTTTATCCCAGTTAGGTTAACTGACTAATTGTTTAAACTTTTGAGTCCTAATAAAAGTGCGTGCCAGTGTTCTGGAAGATGCTCAGGTTCAGACTTTGGAGAACATCCAGGGTGTTTTACACCAGTTGATGTTTCTGAACAGTCATCTAGGGCAGCCCTGAATAACCTTATTGCAGTTGTCTAGGGACCCAGGTGGCGCTGTGGTTAAACCACAGAACCTAGGGCTTGCCGATCAGAAGGTCGGCGGTTCGAATCCCTGTGATGGGGTGAGCTCCCGTTGCTTGGTCCCAGCTCCTGCCAACCTAGCAGTTCGAAAGCACGTCAAAATGCAAGTAGATAAATAGGAACCGCTACAGCGGGAAGGTAAACGGCGTTTCCATGTGCTGCTCTGGTTTGCCAGAAGCGGCTTTGTCATGCTGGCCACATGACCTGGAAGCTATACGCCGGCTCCCTCGGCCAATAATGCGAGATGAGCGCGCAACCCCAGAGTCGGTCACGACTGGACCTAATGGTCAGGGGTCCCTTTACCTTTACCTTTAGGTTCAAAGCTTTAAAGGCAGAAAAAATGGCTGCCATGTCTGCATCTAAATCCACTGGATTCTTCTAATTTTTGTTTCTACATATTGTTAAGTCCAACAAGCAGGAGCACACATATTTTTGGAACCTAGCTTAAGAGAGATCTGCCTTCTCTAGCAATTTTCAGCTTACAGTCGCCTCCACACAAATGTGAAAGGTACACTGGGTAACCACAAAGGGCATGAGGCAATGAGAAATCCTGAAACTACTGCAGGGTGGGGTTGAATGACTGCTGCTTAATGGATCTTTAATAGCCTCCATTTAAATTTGGACCAAAACATCTCCGGGAAACGAAACGAGATCATTATCCACATGGTTGTTAGTTTAGGCTGGAGGCTGACCATAGTTTCTTCAGTTGAAAGCAGCTTGAAAGAGGGAAGCAAAACTTTCCCCAAACCACTTCCAACTTTCTTTAAAGCAACAAGCTGCCTCTGGCATCGTGTGTGCACAGAGTCCATTGTTGTTGTTGTTGTTTAGTCGTTTAGTCGTGTCCGACTCTTCGTGACCCCATGGACCAGAGCACGCCAGGCACTCCTGTCTTGCACTGCCTCCCGCAGTTTGGTCAAACTCTTGTTCGTAGCTTCGAGAACACTGTCCAACCATCTCGTCCTCTGTCGTCCCCTTCTCCAACATCAGGGTCTTTTCCAGAGAGTCTTCTCTTCTCATGAGGTGGCCAAAGTATTGGAGCCTCAGCTTCAGGATCTGTCCTTCCAGTGAGCACTCAGGGCTGATTTCCTTCAGAATTGATAGGTTTGATCTTCTTGCAGTCCATGGGACTCTCAAGAGTCTCCTCCAGCACCATAATTCAAAAGCATCAATTCTTTGACGATCAGCCTTCTTTGTGGTCCAGCTCTCACTTCTATACATCACTACTGGGAAAACCATAGTTTTAACTATACGGATCTTTACAGAGTCCATACCCTCCAACATTTGTCCCATGAAAACAGGGATGTCCCATTCCATAATGATAATTTATAACCCCACACATCTTACTGGGTTGCCCCAGCCATTCTGGGCAGCTTCCAACATATATTAAAACATAATTAAACATTTAAAAAACTTCCCTAAGTATACAGGATTGCCTTCTGACGGCTTGGGGGCTGAATAACTCCATACCCTCCAATATTTCTCCAATGAAAATAGGGACATCCTAAGGAAAAGTAGGACATTGTGGGCTCAAATCAGAAACCAGGGTAGCTTCACTCAGTCAGGGATGTCCCTGGAAAACAGGGACACTTGGAGGGTCTGAGAGTCTGATGAGTGACCCCACGAGCAGTGGACAACCTTTTTGTGTATTTAAAGGAACAGTCAGTTGTTCTCTGTGCTCTTGTTCTTTCCCAGGCCCGGCTCGCCCATTGACTCTAGTGGCGCAATGGACCACGGCGCCTGGGCGATCAGGGGGTGCTGAGGGGCGCCCCAGCAAGTGGGGGAGCTTCGCGGCGGCCTCCCTTTTCCCTCCACCAGCCGCACCGTGAGAGCAGGGAGGGAAGCGAGCGGAACAGGGGCACTAGGACCCTGTTCCCCTCTGCAGCGCCAGGGTCATCCCTCACCCCGGCGCTGCGTTTCATTGGTAGAGGTGACGCCACATGGCAGCACCTCTACCAATGAAATGCAGCACCCTGTTGGCGGGAAGGAACCCGGCGTGGCCCGGCCTGCCCAGGCACCCCGCTCCACTGGGAGAAGGGAGGAAGGCCGCGTGGAGCAGCGGCGCCCCCTCCCCCACTCAATCTGGCGGCATCGGACAGGCAGGCGGCCTCCGGCACAGCGCAGCCCTGCTGTGAGGTGCGGGGGCCGCCGTGAGGCTCCCGTCACCCGGCATGCCAGGTAAGAGTTTTCCTTTTTTTAAAAAAAAGTGTGGGGGGGGGCGCCCGACGGATCCCTGCACCAGGGCACCCAATGACCTTAAGACGGCCCTGTTCTTTCCTTCTTGGCCGCCCCATTTCCCCCCCCCCATTCTGATGCCTTCTCTTTCTTTCCTTCCCTTTTGGGCAATATTACAGATGTCTACTCTACTGCATGTTGCTGAGTTAGCCAAGAGTTGCAAGGTCACAGGAGGACAGGTGGGATCAGATGGGCTTATGATTTATTTAATAATGGGACAAAGGGTTGTTTCAATAAGTCTTTTGAGCTGTGCCTCTCTGCCCCGCCCCCGTCTCCTTTGAGTCTTTAAACCTGTGTTTATTTGTTTTTTTTAAAGGAACAGACAGATTAATGGAGACCAAGGCTATCAGTGGCTCATAACCTCTGTGGCTGTATTGTATTCCAGTTGTCAAGAATCACAAGTGGGGGAATGGCTGCTGCCTTAGGCATCTGGTTGGCCAATGTGACAACAGGATGCTCGACTACATGGGCCTGGGGGCTTTTCCTATCTCCAAGTAGACAAAACTGCCCATTTATGGCTTCTGGCCCTCTCCCTGGAATTCTGGCTAGGCAGGAAGACTCACCAAACAGGAGATGCAGGTGGGCATCTTGTTGAAACAAGCTCCCTTTAGACATGTTTTGGAAGAAACGGAATAGTTTTTGAACTGACAGTACTAGATGCGGGAAGGAGAGGCTTGGCAAAAGCAGCCCGGTGCATTCCAGATTTGTCGGACGCCACTAGGGCTTGCAGCACTTACTGACTCAGTGGTCTGTGCTCTCTCCAAGCTTTCGGCTTTGTCCCAAACATTCATCCGCCATCTGGTACGTTTAACAGTCCACTTTTCAAGTCCACCCTGTGCTCTAAAGGGGGGGGGTCTGATTCAGAAGCAGTAGGACCGCCAGTGGTGGTTTTTCATGCTGCCTCTCCTCCCCTGCCTTTTAACAGCGAAGCTTTGCCCCTCAGTGCCCGCGAAAGCTTCACCTGCACAATGTCTGCTTTTCAAAAGGCAAGACTGGTTTACTACTGTATAGCTGTGAAAAATCTCTATGTGGGACAAGAAGCTACAATTAGAACTGGATATGGAACAACTGATTGGTTCAAAATTGGGAAAGGAGTACGACAAGGTTTTATATTGTCTCCCTGCTTATTTAACTTATATGCAGAATTCGTCATGCGAAAGGCTGGACTAGATGAATCCCAAGCCGGAATTAAGATTGCCGGAAGAAATATCAACAACCTCAGGTATGCAGATGACACAACCTTGATGGCAGAAAGTGAGGAGGAATTAAAGAACCTTTTAATGAGGGTGAAAGAGGAGAGCAAAAAATATGGTCTGAAGCTCAACATAATAAAAAAAAAACCAAGATCATGGCCACTGGTCCCATCACCTCCTGGCAAATGGAAGGGGAAGAAATGGAGGCAGTGAGAGATTTTACTTTCTTGGGCTCCTTGATCACTGTAGATGGTGACAGCAGTCACAAAATTAAAAGACGCCTGCTTCTTGGGAGAAAAGCAATGACAAACCTAGACAGCATCTTAAAAAGCAGAGACATTACCTTGCCTACAAAGATCCGTATAGTTAAAGCTATGGTTTTCCCAGTAGTGATGTATGGAAGTGAGAGCTGGACCATAAAGAAGGCTGATCGCCGAAGAATTGATGCTTTTGAATTATGGTGCTGGAGGAGACTCTTGAGAGTCCCATGGACTGCAAGAAGATCAAATCTATCCATTCTTAAGGAAATCAGCCCTGAGTGCTCACTGGAAGGACAGATCGTGAAGCTGAGGCTCCAATACTTTGGCCACCTCATGAGAAGAGAAGAATCCTTGGAAAAGACCCTGATGTTGGGAAAGATTGAGGGCACTAGGAGAAGGGGACGACAGAGGACGAGATGGTTGGACAGTGTTCTCGAAGCTATGAACATGAGTTTGACCAAACTGCGGGAGGCAGTGCAAGACAGGAGTGCCTGGCGTGCTATGGTCCATGGGGTCACGAAGAGTCGGACACGACTAAACGACTAAACAGCAACAATAGCTGTGAACCCAAGCTGTAACACTTTACATGAAATCATAATCAGAGCAAAAGGGGGGGGGAGGAAGGAAAGGCTAAGAAGAAAGACCCCAAAGTAGTAGGAACACACCTAATCCCCATGGCCCCATGGCAATTTCCACTTCAATAAAAAAAAGGTCATTGCCATGCAGTTGTGGATTGTGAAGAGTGTAGCCATGACCCTCATCCCTGTTGCAACAAAGAGCCCTTCTCTCATCTCCCCAAGCATCACTTGACACATTGTTGATTAGGATATGGAAATTTCTTAGAGCATTTTCTGTCCCCATGTGGTGGTCATCATATGGAGGGGGTCTTATCCTATGGAGAAGTGGGACGCAATCTGTCAGGGCACTGCCCAGCGAGACCTTAAGGGTAGAGAGGAAGGAGGAGGAAGGAGGAGGCTAGGCAGGAACGGCTGGGAGAAAAAGGACAGGAAATAGCAGTAGGGGAAGGAGAGGGGTTGGCAGGAAGTAGACGGGGAGTGCAAGGGCCGGAAGATGCTGAGCAGGAGCCTCAGCACCGCTCCATCAGCTCGGGTACAGAGGGGGAGATTACGCAGGTTCCCTCAGCCAGGGAGAGGCGAGAGTGGAAACGTAAAACACAGAGGCGGAGATTAGTACTGCCTAAGCTTTTATGTTGGAAAAGAACCCGCCAAAAGTTACTTCCTGGATCTGAGTCAGACAGTACAGATGGGTGAATGATGTCTGCTGCTTTGTACATATGTAATGTTATAGAAAATTATACGGTGGGGGGGAGAATCAGGACACCATTATTAATGAACAGAGAGGGGTGACTGAATTTGACAGCTGCAATACCCAGAATCCTGTTCAACGCCATCTTCCCCGTCTCCGCTCCGCTTCAAAGACCCTCACCCCTCCTGCTTGGACTCAACCCTGCCTTAAGGAAGGCTTAAGGATCAGCATATGCACACATTTCCCCATGACTAGCAATTTGGGAGCCATAATTCCCCATCAATGGTGCCAGACTGCTAGCCATCTCATTCACAATGGAAGACTCCTCTAAACAAAAGACAGTGATCAACTCTTACGAAAATGTTAATTTATCTTTGTGTTTAGGAATTCACACCTGGGAGGGGTGAGAGGAGGACTAGGGGAGGTGTCAAAAGTGATCAGATTTCTACCTTGAACCTTTTTTGTGAGGTATTGATTACATAGCTGTGATGTAGGAATGATGTATTTTGGGGGTGTTTCTTGGTGATGGGAAAACTGGTAAAAGTGGAGGTTCTCTTTTGTTCTGGGTTCCTTCCTTGTTCTCCTGCGTGAGGGGAAGGACCCTGTTGCAACAGCAAATAAAGGCTTTGCTTCTCAAACTTCTCTGGTTGGCCTCTTGTATATTCTCCGACCGATGGAGAACCCAATAAGGCTCTTGTGTACCCCATAAGGGAATAAGAGCAGATTTTTGCTTAGAACAGTAAATAAATCCTGAAATATGTATAGCTTTGAGTGGTCAGCACCATTTCTTGCGGAGAGCACCCCCCACCCTTACACAATCCAAGTGGAAGTCCACTCTGTGTCCTGCAGACAGCCATTCAATGTGGCCTTCACATGGCGGCTGTAACACGAAGCAGAAGCAGACTCAGCCAGAGGGTCAGATACTCAAAGACTTAGCTTAGGCTCTCTCTCTCTCTCTCTCTCTCTCTCTCTCTCTCTCTCTCTCTCTCTCTCTCTCTCTCTCTCCCCATGTGTAGGTTCCTTGCTTGGCCAAGTCTGGGAGCAGCTCAAAGCTTAAGATCATAAACCACCCTCGCAGTGCAAGGTGAACAGACGCAAAAATCCCTGTACAAATATTGGCTTCGCTCATGTGATCCACCTTCCACCTGCTCTGTCTTCCACAGTAAACACTGATGAGGCACACAAAGTCTCCAGGTGTATGACCGAGGCCTCTGTATCCCTCTGCCCTCTGCCTTATTTGTGGAGGGTGGGGGCAGGAAGAATGTGGCACATTCAGGGCTTGCTGTCATGCCCCCACCATACAGAGGACTTTGATTCCAGGGCCAGATCCGGGACAGCCTTAAGATGACTTGCTAAACCAACCAGTCCCCAAGCTGGACCAGCCCCTTTGGAACCTCCACTAATAATGGCAACCGTGGGCCTGAGGGGGCCAGATGAGGCCCTCTGAGCCTCTCTAGCCGCCCCCCTCAGGACTTTTCCTCCCTCACACACCCCGTCTTCTCAGGTCACATGCCTCAGCATCCCTGTTTTGCACCCTGCTTTTGCCTGGTTGAAATGTGTCCTTGAACTCTGATGATGCCTCTTGCTTGAGGACAGGGCCGGCCCACCCATGAGACAGGGTGAGGCAGTTGCTTCAGGGCAGCAGGCTCCGGAAAGCTGGGAGAAGTGGCAGATCTGCATTCTGTACTTGTCGGCCCCCTCCTCCTTTGCCCACTGCTGCATGGCGGGGGGCAGAGGCATAAAAGCGGGTACATGCCTGGCACACAGTGCAGCATTTTCTGGTTTGCCTCTAACGGCAAAATGTCCAGGACCCCACTTGAGGAGCGTGTGCAGAAACTAGCCACCTAGTACAAAGGTAATTTGACATTTCTGGCTTTGCCTACTTTTGCCTCTGGTCCTGCCCACCACCAAGGGACCCAGGTGGCGCTGTGGTTAAACCACTGAGCCTAGGGCTTGCTGATCAGAAGGTCGGCGGTTCGAATCCCTGTGATGGGGTGAGCTCCCGTTGCTTGGTCCCAGCTCCTGCCCACCTAGCAGTTCGAAAGCACATCAACATGCAAGTAGATAAATAGGAACCGCTATAGTGGGAAGGTAAACGGCATTTCCATGTGTTGCTCTGGTTTGCCAGAAGCGGCTTTGTCATGCTGGCCACATGACCTGGAAGCTGTACGCCGGCTCCCTCGGCCAATAATGTGAGATGAGCGCGCAACCCCAGAGTCGGTCACGACTGGACCTAATGGTCAGGGGTCCCTTTACCTTTACCTGCCCACCACAGGCATTTGGCGCCCAGAAGGGAATGTGAAGAAGGTACCCCACTCCTGGCTCCCACAAGGATCATGCGCCATGTGTCAAAGTATAAGACACAGCCCTGGAAATCCGTTCTGACTAGGCCAGAATGGGAGGAAAAGGCACCCACCCGTGCAGAGTCCGGCACTCGGGTGCATCTCATGCATCTATTATTTACAGCATGGGTAGGCAAACTAAGGCCCAGGGGCTGGATCCAGCCCAATGGCCTTCTAAATCTGCCCACGGACGGTCTGGGAATCAGCATGCTTTTACATGAGTAGAATGTGTCTTTTTATTTAAAATGGATCTCTGGGTTATTTGTGGGGCCTGCCTGGTGTTTTTACATGAGTAGAATGTGTGCTTTTATTTAAAATGCATCTCTGGGTTATTTGTGGGGCATAGGAATTCGCCCCCCCCTAAATATAGTCCGACACACACACACCCGGTCTGAGGGACAGTGGACTGGCCCCCTGCTGAAAAAGTTTGCTGACCCCTGATTTACAGTCATCTGGTAGGAATTGGAAAGAGCTGCAGGAGGCTAGGCCACCCACTCCTTGGGGCAGAGATTGCCAAGGAGGGAGGCCAGCCATGCCTGGATTTTGTCTTGGAGCCGTCAAACAGACATCCTTTATTCAAGGCTGCAGAACAGAACAGGCACTTCCCGGCTCTCTTCAGCCTCACGGAACATAAATTCCTATGATCTTATCCCTGCGCCTCCATCTTTTCTGAAATGCAGCTAGCACAAGTGAGTCCCAAATGGAGGAAGTTATGGAGCACACTATGGTCATTATTCAATCTGCGTCCCTTAACTGGTCCCTGCAAGGAATGGCCCGCATTTTATCTGGAGTTGGCGTGGGGAAGCTGATGATAGGCTGAAAGGAAATAGGAAGCTTTGCAGTTAGGTCTTCTTGTTCCAGGATTGGGGTGGGCGCCCAGTCAGAGGGGAAGAATAGTCATGAACCTCCTCGAGACTGGTATAGCCCTGTAGATGGCAGGATTCAATTCTAAAATATTTTACTTTCAACTATCATCAGCCAGACGGGTGGCACTGTGGGTTAAACCACAGAGCCTAGGGTTTGCCGATCAGAAGGTCAGCGGTTCGAATCCCCACGGCAGGGTGAGCTCCCGTTGCTCGGTCCCAGCTCCTGCCCACCCAGCAGTTCGAAAGCACGTCAAAGTGCAAGTAGATAAATAGGAACCGCTACAGCGGGAAGGTAAACAGCGTTTCCATGCGCTGCTCTGGTTTGCCAGAAGCGGCTTTGTCATGCTGGCCACATGACCTGGAAGCTGTACGCCGGCTCCCTCAGCCAATAACGCGAGATGAGCGCCGCAATCCCAGAGTCGGTCACGACTGGACCTAATGGTCAGGGGTCCCTTTACCTTTTATCATCAGCCAGATACTATTTGGTTGCAATTTAAAATGTGGTTACACTTAACTGATGAGTTCCTGGCATTTTATTTCTTTATTTTTCATTAAAATAAATCAGAACCTCACTTGTTAAAAAAAGGGGGGGTAGCCAGGGATGGGTCTACCCAGTCTGTTGTGGGAGAAACAGGAAGGGGTGGGAAAGGGCAGTGTTTGCATGATTATAGATTTAGTTAGGACAACCACTGTGGTGTAGGGGTTAGACTAGAGCAGTCACCCCCAAACTTCAGCCCTCCAGATGTTTTGGACTACAATTCGCATCTTCCCCAACCACTGGCCCTGTTAGCTAAGGATCATGGGAGTTGTAGGCCAAAACATCTGGAGGGCCGCAGTTTGGAGATGCCTGGACTAGAGTGTCAGATTAGGACCAGCCTCTCCTTTGTGCACTCATAATGTTTTGTTGCTCAGGATGGGAACAGGCAGTTGCATGCAATTCCACTTTCAACACTCTTTGGACCTGCAAAGGTTTCACGGCGACCATACTGCTTTGTTTCCTGTCACAACATCCTAGCCACCCAGAGTGGCCGGGGCAACCTGGCCAAATAGGTGGAGTATAAATAATAATAATAATAATAACAACAACAACAACAACAACAACAACAACATTGAAATTAAATAATATTCCTGCTGAAAGCCTATAACTTTTTATACAGAAAAGGGTATTTTGTTCCGCTTCTCTTGCCCCATAGCTCAAGAGTGTCCCTCCAGGCAGCGATAATGCAGTAACACTGGGGAGACATCGCAAAACATCCCACAAAGTGAAATGATAGGTGAATGGTTCAGGGTCAGTCTACCACTAATCCACTGCATCAATGGCATGTTGTGGATTATACCTGCAAAAAACAACAGTCTGAAGGAGCGCTCAATTCTGTACTCAGTTGTGAAGCAAACAAGGGTCAACTTGGGCCATTTACCATCGCTGAGGATAGCCTACCTCACAGAGTTGTAAGGAGAAATTGGGGAAGGGGAGTACACGATGCATGCCACCTTATGCTTCTCGGAGGAAACACAGGATGCTAATGTAACAAAGGAAGCGAAAGTGTGTTTCAGGGAAACCAGCCAAGTCATGAGGTCTAAAGGGTATTTGTAGTAACACCTTTACAAAACTGGTTTTCATCAGCCTCCCTGAGAACCTTTCGGCCTCGAGAATGGAGTACGCATGCCATAAATAAATAAAAGAACAAGTAAGCAAATAAGTTTTCATTCCATTCCAGGCTGCAGCAGAGGTTGGGCTAGAAGCAGCTGGAGGTGCCTTCATACCGTCATGGTTGTGGTCCAGGCTGTGAAACATCAGCAGCAGTTTGCGTTCGCGCTCCTGGAGGTAGCGGGTAAATTCCTCGAAATTAAGCTCCCCGTCATGGTCTGTGTCACCCTCTCGTAGGATATCCTGCAAGCAGGGAAAGTAACAGTGGGTTTCAGAAGGTGAGCACTGAGTTGCACTCTTAACAATGCAGTCCAAAGAAAGGGAGAAGCACTGTTTTAGAACATCTGCAAAGGGACTGCATGAGGAAGGTATTCAACTAGGTGGCTGTTTGTTGGATTACAGAACCCAGCCCACTTCTTGCACCGTAGATGATTAACTTTAGCTGCGGATGTTGGAGCCGAGACAATATATAGCTGACAAGAGTCGTAGGTAGGGAGGCTTATATTTAAGGGGTGCATGTATTTACTTTGATTGCAATAATTTGCACAAGTACTTGAGATAAAGGGTGCAGATGCCAGAGCACACACCATTAGGAATTAGTGCGTCTCTGTTGATTGGGCGGCCATGAAAATACCACAAATATATTCTGTGCAATTTGGTACAGTGGCATGTAACTTTGACAGAGCACTCGTGTCCAAGTGCTTCACATATTGTATCTTATTATAATCCCTGCAACAAACCGGCGAGATAGGTTTATCATCCCCCATATTGCAGATCGGGGGCGAGACAGGGCGAGGCTGAGGCTGAAAAGGAAAATGACCTGCTTATTGCCACCAAATAGCAGAAGTGAGATTTGAACCGTACTTCCTGACTTGTGGCTTTTCCCCTTTGGCACCTTGCCACACTGGCTTTCGTGAGGTCGGTTCAAAAGTGTGCGAATGAGAGTCTGTAAAATATAAACAGAAAATGCCTCTGAGGCGGCTTCTTCCTGGCACACCAGTTTTCTAAGTGGAAGGAATTGCTTCTGTGTGGAAGAGCACCCCATCATGTGAGCCCCCACCAGGGGGCTGAAAATGGTTCAGCATTCCTAAATATGGTGGGGAGGAAGAGGGGGAGAAGGAAGTCCTTTGGGATCAGAGACCTTGCTGGGAAGTCTCTATGGAAAGCGGGGGGGGGGGCATATTTGGTGGCAGCATCAGCCATTAGTCCATGGGTAGGCAAACTAAGGCCCGGTAGCCGGATGCAGCCCAATCGCCTTTTCAATCCGGCCCGTGGACGGTCCGGGAATCAGTGTGTTTTTACATGAATAGAATGTGTCCTTTTATTTAAAATGCATCTCTGGGTTATTTGTGGGGCATAGGAATTTGTTCTTTTTCTTTTCTTTTTTTCAAAATATAGTCTGGCCCCCCACAAGCTCTGAGGGACAGTGGACCGGCCCCCTGCTGAAAAGGTTTGCTGACCCCTGCAATTAGTCTATTCCCCTTACACTCTGGCTAGCGTATTTTCACTGATCGCTCTCACTTGATATATGTTTGCCTATGAGCCAAGAGGCTTAGAAGAAACATGAGCCCGAAAATTATTTAACTGCACGAGGCCAAACAAACTTGTTGCATGTTTTCTCCCTCCCTCCTCCACCTCTCTCACACCACCTCTCTTTAACAGGCTCTGTCCTTCTTTTATTCTTGTTCTGAACAGAGCAGGTAACATGGTAAATTTCCCTTGTTTTAATTTAAGCAGCTGGAAATGCTGGAAGATCTTCCGAATTCCTACTGAAGGAACACACCAGTGGATTCAGACAACACGCCAGTGGATTCAATGGCACAGGGGTGGGTGGGATCACACCATGTGCCTCTTTTACAAGGCTGTTCTAAGCTTCAAAAGAACCCCACTCTTGCTGCTACTGATGGTAATGCATTGCCAGATGCAGCCCATAATCTCTGAGCACTGGCCGGGGCTAATGGGAGTTAGGAGTCCAAGAATATATGGAGGGCTGCAGGTTCTCTGGTCCTGAGCAAAGGTATGGATTGAAAATGCTGCAAAAGGTTTTGAAGGTCGTGGACCAACATAATACAGCGGTACCTCTACTTACGAATTTAATGCGTTCCAAACACACATTCGTAAGTCGAAAAAATTTGTAAGTTGAATCCCATAGGAATGCATTGGGAGAAAAAATTCGTAAGTAGAAGCAACCCTATCTAAAAATTCGTAAGTAGAAAAAATCCTATCTAAACCGCATCCAAGATGGCGGACGGAGCTCCATTCGTAAGTAGAGTTATTCGTAAGTAGAGGTACCATTGTACATGATTTTACCTCCTCTGATGCAACAGGAACAGGGTAACATTCAATAAAATGCTCTTTGAACTAGGTGGGCACCTCTTGCGCAATGCATCTTATGCAATAAACGGCGGAGAGAAACTATATTTACAGTACATTCAGGAGTTCCAGGAAAGCTTCAGCACTGGCTTGCGGGAGTCTAAACCAGAACACTTAAGAACAGTTAATGAGAATCTAGAAACAGAGCACCACCAGGGACCAGTTTCTATCTCCAGATGCCATCTCATGAAACTGTATCTTCCACAGCAAATGTAACATTGTTAAGAGCTGTGCCTTTTCCTTGATGTTTGAAGCTGGCGATGTTTGCCTGCCTGCCTGCCAGCTTCTTCTTTGATCCTATTTTCCCCTCTGGCAGTTGCTAACATTCTGAATGCCCAACCTTTCAACTCCTTCTGCAGACTTTCTCTAATTGTTCTCTGCTGCTGCTGCTACTTCACGCAGCAACCTCTTTTCCTCTTTTACATCCTTTTAGGCACCCTTCCTCCCCTTCAACACCAACTGAGTGATCACGCAAAAACCCAAAGTCCCAGATGGAAGCAAACCTGAGCATTTGCCAGGGGCCCTAAGACCAGCAGTGGGTCCATCACCCCAACGGCACCGCCATTCTCATTCCACACAAAGCACCCAAGTCAGCTAAGAACAATGCGAGATTTCCCTATACACTCCTTCTCTTTCAGATTAAAGTCTCTTCCTGCCCCCTCCCCCCATCCTGAATCTGGCACTGTATAGGCATTATGCTTTCTTGTTACAAAAATATGGCCTAATAATCTGTAGAGATCTGGCACAGACAGGAAGAAACCTGCCTAGATAATCCTGCCCTACGATTAGTAAACTACATAAAACTGGACTTGCATAAGAAACACTCGTTTTGCTCAGGTGTCCAGTTTTCCAAAGGGGGAGCCAAGGAATGAAGTTTGCCCGGGGTGGGGATACATCTGCCACAAGAGCACAAGGACAGGTATTTCTACAAGCTCAAGTCATGTCCCTTACTGTGCTCCATTCTGTGAATTGAGAATAGAAGCCAGGATTCTTAACTCCAAATGCTTTCTGCCGTTCATAGGAGAGTGGGTGTTTCAGTGGTATGTTCACATGACCAGCCAGGGCAGAACTGGGAGCCAGGCAGGGCAAAGGAATGTAAACACAGCGGTATGAAAATAGACCAGCACCACGTGCTTTGAACAAATTTGTAGAAGCATTTAAGGGCTGAAGAGCAGAGCATTTCAGGCTGGGTATCCTAGCTCCACCCATCCTTCCATTCCAGGTTGTTGCTTTTTTTAACCACATGCTCTCCTTTCTACAAAACTGATCAGGTAGCACACTATTCCACATCCGTTCACTCAAGCGCTGCTTAACACATCATGGATGAACGAAGGATTTCATAGCCTCGGACGAAACAAGATGAAATATAAAGGTCTAAGCATCAGGACACCACCACAACTGGTGCCTCCCCCCCCCCCGTGATAAACCCAACCTCAGCACAGCAGCTAACACTGGGGGCTGTCAAAGAGTGACATCCTCTCCACTCATTTCAATCCCCCCGCAGGGTAGGTAGCGAGTCACCATGGATGCTACTGCCTGATGAGGGTTATGCAGAGGGCAGGAAGAACAGTGGGTTGTTGATGCTGCTTCTCCCTCAATCCCCAGGCCTGAAGGTATTCAACTTTCCTCGCAGTCCTGGGTGTGAAGAAGGGCCCTGAGCTGCCCACCATTTCCCTAAGTCCAGTTGTGATTTGCCTCCTGTCTACCTTGCCTACAAAGGTCCGTATAGTTAAAGCTATGGTTTTTCCAGTAGTGATGTATGGAAGTGAGAGCTGGACCATAAAGGAGGCTGATCGCCGAAGAATTGATGCTTTTGAATTATGGTGCTGGAGGAGACTCTTGAGAGTCCCATGGACTGCAAGAAGATCAAACCTATCCATTCTTAAAGACATCAGCCCAGAATGCTCACTGGAAGGACAGATCCTGAAGCTGAGGCTCCAATACTTTGGCCACCTCATGAGAAGAGAAGACTCCCTGGAAAAGACCCTGATGTTGGGAAAGATGGAGGGCACTAGGAGAAGGGGACGAGAGAGGACGAGATGGTTGGACAGTGTTCTCGAAGCTACAAACATGAGTCTGACCAAACTGCGGGAGGCAGTGCAAGACAGGAGTGCCTGGCGTGCTATGGTCCATGGGGTCACGAAGAGTCGGACACGACTAAACGACTAATCAACAACAACAACATATGGAAAATGAGTACTTAAAGGGCCTACCTGAGGAACAGGAGGAGAAAGAACCAAGAGCCCCCTCCCATGGGTGGGAAAGAGCCTTGAAGAAGCTGAACTCCCATTGCTGCTTCCTTTCCCTCCTAACATCAGGGGATCCAGTTCCCTCTGCAGCACCAGGTTCCAAGACTCCCTTGCTGATTCTTTGTGAGCAAAACTGAGTGCAGTGAATAGACTAGGATTAGTTCAGCTTTTGAGCCACAGTGCTCAGGTTTATCTTGTATTCAGTTTGGATCTTCTGCCTGCTTTCCCTCTACTTTTAATCCTAATAAAGTTCCTTCATTTCCCTCCACATTTTAAACCTAATAAAGTTCCTTCATTTCCCACATTTTAATCCTAATAAAGTTTCTAAATTTGATTGAAGTGTGTATGTTTGCCAACCTCAGGGTTTTAGATAATAATGATGATGATAATAAAGATAAAGATGATGATGATGATGATGATGATAATAATAATTTATTATTATTGAGAGATCTACACTGGCTCCCAGTACGTTTCCGAGCACAATTCAAAGTGTTGGTACTGACCTTTAAAGCCCTAAACGGCCTTGGTCCTGTATACCTGAAGGAGCGTCTCCACCCCCATCGTTCAGCCCGGACACTGAGATCCAGCACCGAGGGCCTTCTGGCGTTTCCCTCATTGCGAGAAGTGAGGTTACAGGGAACCAGACAGAGGACCTTCTCGGTAGTGGCACCCGCCCTGTGGAATGCCCTCCCAGCAGATGTCAAGGCAATAAGTAACTATTTTACTTTTAGAAGACAACTGAAGGCGGCCCTGTTTAGGGAAGTTTTTAATTTTTGATGCTGTACTGTTTTTAATATTCGGTTGGAAGCTGCCCAGAGTGGCTGGGGAGGCCCAGCCAGATGGGCGGGGTATTATTTATTTATTTATTTCCCACCCATCTGGCTGGGTTTCCCCAGCCACTCTGGGTAGCTCCCAACAAAATAATAATAATAAAGCAATAAAAGATCAAACATTAAAAACTTCCCTAAACAGGGCTGCCTTCAGATGTCTTCTAAAATCCCTGAATGCCTAGAAGCCTGGCATTCAGGCTCCAGGGAGGGTAGGATTAGAGTTGTAAGTGACTGGCACACTCTTCTGAGGTCTGAGGGAGACTTTGAGAGGGTGCAGTCTTCTGTTACGCTCTGAGGAAACCACAAAGGTGCAGCTTGAACTGCGGAGTGCTGGGGCCCTGGCTCAGAACCCTTTTAAGAGTGATTGTTTAGGGGTGTGTGGGGAGGGGCAGTCACTTCGGTGGGGGCACGTCATGCTCCTTCTGGGGTAGTTTATCCATCTTTGGCTCTGGCAGACTGAGCAGACAAGAGCAATAGTGGGTCCAATGGCCAAGAAGATGGTTTCTGCATCTAGGAGACAGAAAATTCTTGACCCTAAAGCTCCACTGCCTTGCAGGATATCTTCAGAAGAAGAAAAGGCTAGGGTGGTGCCTCACACGCCTCCTTCCGGCAACTGCAGCCAAGCTGGTGCCAAACATATTGCTCTGCTTTCCTTTGGACCACATCAGTGAGGTCAAGAGGGGCACCTTGTCTTCTGGGCAGCCCAGGACCTCCATACACACTGCCCAGGCTTGCACCCCGAGGTGATCACTTTGGTGCTGTTAAACACAGCGATTTGGCGTCACCCCTGAAGACACACTCCATTGTCTCTCGAGACAGGCGGATGCCAGCCACAACAACTTGTTCAGAGCATCCTAGGGTCCCTTCCCCTCTGGGGTTGCAGGAGTAAGTGGGAGGGTGGTGGCCACAACTACTGGAGAGTAATATCCCCTGGCAGCGCTGCAGGGCTGTTGTGCAGCAGTTGGGCGGGCAGTGAAGGTGGGAAGAGCTCCCTTGGGCGTCCTTCCTTCATCTCACTGGGTGCAAAGTGTGGCATCAGCGAGGGAAGTGAGGACTGGGGCCAGATGAGCCCCTTGGAGGAGAACGAGACCAAGTGAATGAGCCCCATAGGGGTGATCTTGCAGAGAGAAACCCAGCAGACCTGTTTGGCAAGAGACTTCAGGTCAAGCATGCTTTGGTCCTGCGGCTGAGAACTTTGCACCAAAGAGTTGTCATTAGGAGAGTCTAAGGCAGTCTTGTACTAACCTGTCTCGTCTGTGCAATGCAACTTTCCGCCTCCCCAAAGCTGCTTTGGAGGGTTGGGGGAACCCCTTGAACAGATTTAGATGTGGTCTGGAGGACGAGAGAAGAAGCTCTGTCGCGCCAGCGTAAATCCTTGAGCTGATGGAACTACAGTGGAACCTTGTTCCCCAAACTTCCTCCATTCTGGGAGTCTGTTCAACTCCCGAAATGGTTCAGGAACGAAGGCGCGGCTTCCGATTGGCTGTAGGAAGCTCCTACAGCCAATCGGAAGCTACACCAGACGTTCAGCTTCCGAAAAACGTTTGTAAACTGGAACAATTACTCCCAGGTTTGTGGCGGCGTCCGGGAGCCGATTTGTTTGGCATCTAAGCTGTTCGGGAACCAAGGTTCCACTGTACTTATTTAGTGCTACATTGAAAACAACCCTACCTTTCCTTCAAAGCCAATGAATAAGGCTTAGTTTCTATGTATTCTTCCCTCTATTTTGCAACTGTGTAACTTGCATTTTGCTTGTCATTTTAAGCAGAGCCAATTTAAAGGAAATGGTTACTGCATTCTGTGTCTTGGTGCCAAAGGAGTAAAAAAACAAAACCCTCGGGTGCACTGACCCCAATCTCCCAAGCACACACACTCACAGTTAGAATGTGCTGCTACAGGAAAAAACTGTAGCAAGTGTGGTATTAGCTCAAAAGGAGTTCTGCTGGGAGCAAGTATGAGGGGCAGGGAATGGGGGAAGAACACACTTTTCTAGATTCAGTTGCTGTTGGAATCCAGATCTCGGGAAAGTCAGCCACAGAGGGTGCTTTCAAGAAGCAAGTGGGAGATCGCTCCCTTCACCAAACCCCTAATGAGCTTAATCGACTGACCCATCTTCTATGTATGTCATGGCCCTGCTGTAGGAAACCCCCCCCAATTGCAAGAGGACCTGGAGGGCCCCCAAGGCAAATGCTAAGGAGCAGCAGGCCAGGCCAATGGACAATGAGACAGAGCAGAGCGATCTGGGACCTTCAGAGATCACAACACAAAAGAGTTCCTGCGCAGAATTAGAGGTTGCGGCTGAGCAGCCTCCCAAGTCCAAGAGATCAAAGATACAGATGCCAGAGCACCCACCAAAGGAACAAGGACTCTGGAATAAGAGTTACTCATGAGTAGACCTCAGGCAGTCTGGATGGCTTGCAGCTGTCCTCCAGGGTGGGTCTTTGAAGGCTTAAGGCAGTGATGGCCAAACTTGGCCCTCCTGCTGTTTTGGGACTACAACTCCCATCATCCCTAGCTAACAGGACCAGTGGTCAGGGATGATGGGAACTGTAGTCCCAAAACAGCTGGAGGGCCAAGTTTGGCCATCATCACTGCCTTATGGGGGAAAGCCCTTAGTTCCTTACAGCAGCTCCCTGAGCAGAGTTCCTTTAAAATCTGGCCTCTTGTGTTGTCCTGGTATTTTGACCCTGGACCTCCTGTCAGGCCTTAGTTTTTGAACTACTGTATCTGTGAGTGGCCTTGGAACTGGATTCAGTTTCGCCTGAAGCAGAACAATGCAGTGAATTGTTTCCTGGGTTAGCTCTGCTCCATGTTCCACTGCCTGCATTTGGAGCTCTGAGAATTAATTTCAGAAGGTGACATCTGCAGCAGATTCCAGCTTGCATAGAGGTCGGATTGCTGCAACACATTACAGTCGGGGCTGCCTCTGATGACGGTTCAGAAACTTCAGCTGGTGCAGAATTCGGCGTCCAAGTTGCTCACTAGGGCAAGACGGTGTGAGCATATAGTATCCATCTTGGCCTGGCTGTACTGACATAAACGATAAATTGCAAGAACTCAGGCCAAAAGAAGATGGATTTCAAAAAAATCTTCACAAGGTTTTATTGATTTGATGTGGAGTTTAAATGGGAATCAATCCCAATGTTAAAGGCAAATAAAGATAAATTCCAGTAAAAATCAGGACAAGGCCCTGTTTTGACTATTCTTTGTCAGCAAAGATTCACAGGTCAAAGTGTACCAAGTATTGGTACACTTTGACCTGTACACTTTGACCTGTGAATCTTTGCTGACAAAGAATAGTCAAAACAGGGCCTTGTCCTGATTTTTACTGGAATTTATCTTTATTTGCCTTCAACATTGGGATTGATTCCCATTTAAACTCCACATCAAATCAATAAAACCCTGTGAAGATTTTTTTGAAATCCATCTTCTTTTGGCCCGAGTTCTTGCAATTTATCGTTTATTTCTGGACTTTCCCAAGAACTCCAATTTCCACTGGCTGTACTGACTGCAAGTTAGTTTCTGGGGCCAATTCAAAGGGCTGGTTTTGACCTATAAAGCCTTAAACAGCTCAGGACCACAATATTTCAAGGACCACCTCTCTCCATATGAACCGGCCTGGACCCTGAGATCATCCTCTGAGGCCCTTCTTAGTGTGCCTCCTCCACGAGAAGTTCAGAAGGTGGCAACACGAGAAAGGGCCTTTTCTGCAGTGGCTCCCCATTTGTGGAATGCTCTCCTCGGGGACATTCGGTTGGTGCCTTCATTATACACCTTTAGGCACCAGGCAAAAACTTCTTCACCAGGCCTTTGGTATTAGAAGTGTGTGGGCTGTTTTTAATATATGTCTCTTTCCTCTTGGTTTTAATATAATTATGTGGAGTTTATTATCTGTTTGATTGGTTGCTAGTTACTTTGGGTTGCTTTGGGCAAGATAAAGCGACTAACATATTTCGTAACAAATAATATACAAATAATAAAATAAACAAACTTTGCTGCTTGTGCAGTTTTAAGTGATGTGCGGCGATGGGTCGGAAACTCCTTAGGGAAAGAGAGATGCAGAATACAAAACTGTAGCAAACTGTGTGCCTGCAGTGGCTTGAACAAAACCAGGAAATTGAAATTGAAAAAAAATGGTAGGATGCTAAAGACACACTGCACACAAGGGGTGATAATTCAGATCCCCAAAATGCAGGAGTGATGGGTGTGTGGGTGTGTGGGGGAGGATAACTTGATCAGAGAAGTATCCCAATCTATAGGTCTTTTGGTCAATTATTACACTTTGCTGGTCTTGAGAGACAAATAATGGGATAATAAAAGTTCAGAACCAAGCAGCAGCCAAAGGCTCTATCAGCAGAACAAACTTGATCTTTGTGCCACTACAGCCAAATAATCTGGATTGAGACCGGACTTCGCTTTGCAGCTTCCTCTTTGATGTCCCGCTAAACAAGGGGCTCACCACTTCCATCTTAGGAAGAGCAGCAAAGTTGCTGGGGAGCGGGGTGGGTTGTGGTTTCTCTATCCTGCAGCTAGGGACAAAAAGAAATCAGGAGATGGAACTGGATCTCTCTTGGATCTCTCCTTCTCTCCTCAGTCCCCATGTAGGTACCATATCCTGTTTATGATGGTGAAACTGGATCAGTACCTTATGTATGCACAGCATGGTAGGGAAGGAGCGTCTCCTCCCCCATCGTTCTGCCCGGGCACTGAGGTGTGTGGACATGTAGACTGGGAAGGCTAGAGACGCCTCTGGGTCCCCTTTGCCATTTAGTGGTCATACCAGGCCATGAGCACCACTTTGAATCATAGAATTGTAGAGTTGGAAGGGACCCCAGGGGTCTTCTAGTCCAACCCCCTGCAATGCAGGAATCTCAGCTAAAGCATCCATGACAGATGGCCATCCAATCTCCAGGGAAAGAGAGCTTCCCTTTTCCCTTTAAGAAGGAGCTGGTATTCCAGAGCTCCCAGGTCATTTCCTCATCTGTCACCAGGGACCTCAGTGACAGCGAAAAGGCCACCACAGACGGGTTAAAAATAACTGGGAGGGAGCCATGAGCAACCCTCTATTTATAACTGCCTGTGTTTATTTGGGTGTTTCAATCCCCAAGTCCAGCCCATTTGGCTTACTGCCTTGGGGACTTTCACATTTCTGGTTACATATGTGTAGGGACACACCTTCGTCACACACAGATACACACTCCAAAGGGTGGGGTTTTTCCTAGCAGGTATAAGAAGATTCTTTGCAACAAACCTTTCGGAGATCACAAATTCCCCCCGCCTGCCGAGAAATCAGCTTTGGTTTGTGCGGAAGGTCTTTTTCACTTAGAAAGAGTTGACAAAAAGGGCTCAGGAGCTAAACTGCTTTTTTGTCTCTTGGAAGCTGCGTTTCAGACCTACCAAGCCATGCTCTCTAACTGTCCTTTCTTCTAGTCCCAGAGGCCTGGGAGGAATCTATAGGTTTATTATGTAGAGCTGATAATTTAGAGATATCCCATTTGTATTAGGAAAGAGGCTCAGAGGCTGTTGCACAATTCCTAAGAATGAAGTTGTGTCACATCATTCCTCACGTCTGTGGATCCAGAATCTTTACAGTGGTGGTGGTGGTGGTAGGCAATGGCATGCAGCAAGGTTTATGCATATTTACCAGGGATGGCGGAAGATATTTTGTTGCCTGGTGCTCAAGACAAGCAAATATATTTTTGGCATTAAAGGCAGCTAATCCCACAAAATAAAATAAAATAAAATAAAAATTCCTTCCAGTAGCACCTTAGAGAACAGCTAAGTTTGTCATTGGTATGAGCTTTCATGTGCATGCACACTTCTTCAGATACATACCAATGACAAACTTAGTTGGTCTCTGGGACCCAGGTGGCGCTGTGGGTTAAACCACAGAGTCTAGGGCTTGCCGATCAGAAGGTCGGCGGTTCGAATCCCTGCAACGGGGTGAGCTCCCGTTGCTCGGTCCCAGCTCCTGCCCACCTAGCAGTTCGAAAGCACATCAAAGTGCAAGTAGATATATAGGGACCGCTCCGGCGGGAAGGTAAATGGCGTTTCCCTGCGCTGCGTTTCCCTGGTTTGCCAGAAGCAGCTTTGTCATGCTGGCCACATGACCCGGAAGCTGTCTGCGGACAAACGGTGACTCCCTTGGCCTATAGAGCGAGATGAGCACCGCAACCCCAGAGTCGGACACGACTGGACCTGATGGTCAGGGGTCCCTTTACCTTTTAAGGTGCTACTGAAAGGAATTTTTAAAATTTTGTTTCGGCTACGGCAGACCAACATGGCTACCTACCTGTAACTAATCCCACAAACTCATCTTTACTGGTAGTAAAAAATACAAGAATAACAAAACAAAAGCAAACAAAAATAGATTTTCTGCCCTTTCACCTCATCCTGCCTAATGGTGAGGCCCATCCACAATTGCTTACTCGTAAATAAATCCTACCAAGCATAGTGTGCCTTACTTTCAAGTAAAGACACATACGGGGTTTCAGTCTCCATCATTTCATAACTGCTTTTCATGTTTCAGGGGAACCCTGGTATCTGACAGGTTCTCAAGGCTCAGTCTTCCTGAAGTTCGGCTTAATTCAAAGCCTGCTTTGGCATGCTTTCTGGTTCAAACTTTGTGAGGAATTGGGAGCTAGAAACTTGAGGAGAGGCAACTTTCACACCGTTTGCATGGATAACATTTCTTCCCAGCTGTGAATGCAGAAGGTTTCACCATCAAATGATTGCTGAGTCCAAATGCTCAAGTAGGGCTTTAAAGCACCAATGGGTGTGAACTCTGCAGTTTCCTGTCTGCAGACTTCCTGTGCACAGGGACAGAGGAAGGGAGGTACGGTGGGGGCGGGTCACCCCAGGTGTCACCACTGAGGGGGGTGACAAAATGCCAGGCGTCTCTCCTGGGAGTGACGTGGTGGCTTGCGTGCCCGCAGGCTCCATGCTGCCCCAAACGGTCCGCCCGCCCAGCTGTAGAGCAACTGAGTGGAGGAGGCAGGCAGACTCCTCAGAGGCCCCACAGAACGTCCTGCCCTGGCTTGCCCCGCCCCATGGGTGGCTGGCCCCGCCCCATGGCGCAGGGTACATGCGCTGCCTCAGATGCCCGATTGGCTTGCTCCGCCGCTGCCTGTGCACAATTCATTTGTAAGATTTGTGTGAAAGCATATCCACATATGTGGATATCCACATATCCACATAGCCTATCCAATGAGATGGCAAGATCCTGGGCATCAGTGAACTAAAATGGACAATTGATGCTTTTGAATTAGGGTGCTGGAGGAGACTCTTGAGAGTCCCATGGACTGCAAGAAGATCAAACCTATCCATTCTTAAGGAAATCAGCCCTGAGTGCTCATTGGAAGGACAGATCATGAAGCTGAGGCTCCAATACTTTGGCCACCTCATGAGAAGAGAAGAATCCTTGGAAAAGACCCTGATGTTGGGAAAGATTGAGGGCACAAGGAGAAGGGGACGACAGAGGACGAGATGGTTGGACAGTGTTCTCGAAGCTACCAACATGAGTCTGACCAAACTGTGGGAGGCAGTGGAAGACAGGAGTGCCTGGCGTGCTATGGTCCATGGGGTCACGAAGAGTTGGACACGACTAAACAACAAAAACAACAACAACATATCCACATAATTCAGATTCTAAGACAAATATGGAGAGTCTTTGGCAACTCCAGATGTTGCTGATCTCTCACCATCCCTGGCCATTGGTCATGCTTGCTGGGGCTGATGGGAATTGTAGATCAGTGACATCTGGAAGGCCAAAGGTTCCTCACACCTGGTCTAAGGAAGGATATGTTCACACACTGAAAGTAAGAAGTGGGAGTAGAACTGAGAAGCTCCACCAACATTACATTGGCAAAAGGTATTCTTAGATGGGGCTGTGCAACAATTCTAAAACAGTAAGTAGGCCAACAACCTCAGTACATTCCCCCATATATGAACATGCCTCATCTTTGTATGCATTTCTGTGAAGCACTTTCAGAAGGGACAACTGAAACCTCTTTTCCAGCCAGACTGAAAGAGACGGATTGTCCGCCCCCCCCTCCCTGCATTAAGCAGTGGTCGAACCACATGGCTTACAAGGGCCCTTCCAGCTCTGTGATCATGGCATCCCAGGGTATGGCAAGATCCTGAGGCAGCTGGTGGAAAATATGTGAAGGAAATCTGCTAATGAGCGCACCTAGTTTGCACAATACCCCAGCATTTGATTCCAACGGCTTCAACAATGCATCCAGGAGCGTTAAGGAAGAGGGATGCAAACCGAAAAGTGCATTCCACACTGCACACACCATGAGACCTCCCCAAGGCAAACATCATTGCACAAAGGATCCTGGGGCACATATATATGAGTGCAGCTGCATGGAGAGTTTTTGACCTGTCTTGAACTCAGTTTCTGCAGCCATTTGTATGCATGCTGAGGATAAACACTATTAACATTCCTTCCTCTTTGTAATAGCTCACATTTCACAACATTGTCAGAGAAATGGGTTCTTGGCTAGTGGTGAAAATGGCATAACTTTAATAAAGTTTGAGTACAGCTCTCCTATCCCATCGGGTCTCTTTTCTTTCTTTCTTTCTTTCTTTCTTTCTTTCTTTCTTTCTTTCTCTCTCTCATTTAAGATTGAGAAACTGAGATGCAGAAAACTGGAAGAACCTCTTGGGTTGCGATCTTCTTACCGGGGAATAATCTCCATTAAACTCAATGGGACTTACTTCTGGGTAGGTGGGTATAGTATTGCACTGACTGTCAGGCTATATTCCTAAATGCACATATTTCTGAATATATCCACTTTGCACTGTCAGTTAAGGTGGCAGAATTAGAAAGCGACATCGTACTTCCAGCTGCCTCTTCCTCCTTAAGCCCAGAATTCACCAAGCTGCCTGTTCCAAGGATGAAAATAAATTTTGGGAAATTTGCCTATATTTCTAATGTTGGATTTTGACCTTGAGATGTCACCTCAACATTTTATGAGTTGTGTATTTTTTACTTCAAATGGCCTGATTTGCTGAGACCTAAACGGTGGTCATAACGTTGGGTTATACCATCTTCTTGAATTTCTTTTTTAGGCCACTAGTTTCCTTGGCAACATGCTCCAGCTTTTGTTTTAAAATACCGAATTCAAAATAAAGAATATGAGCTACCAAACAGGAGTTTGGCTTCAAGCCAGTTGGTTGTGGGATTCCATTGTGTTGCCAGCTACCTAGCTCTCGTTTGAGAAGATAACCGTTAAAACAACAACAAATGCTTATCCCTTACATCAAGAATGGAGACTCTCTGCCCCTCCAGTTGTTGCTTGCCTCCACCTCCCATCAGCCTCAGCCATCATAGTCAATGGTCAAGGAGAATGGGAATTGGAATCCTTGAACTTGCTGGACTCCAACTCCCATAATCCCTGACCACTGACTGTACTGGCAGAGGGGGGTGGCAGTCCAACAACATCTGGAGGGCTTCAGGCTCCTCACACTGCTGAAATTTGAGAGCCCAAAGTCCACACTGCTGTTCCTTTTCACCAGTGTCTTCCTTCCAACAGAGATGAAAAAAAGCAATAGATGTTCCCCATCCTTGGTCAATGGGACCATTTTTTAAAATCATCCAAGTATTTGTTAAGTTTTCCCACAGCACTTCTTTATGAAATGCACCCACACACCATTTTCTGTGCCTTCACATCAGAGCCAGCTCATGTACACATTGAGAATTCATTGAGTGAACAAGCCACAGCAGGTTAACCTCCAAGCCACGTGTCCATTGAACTCCATGTGAACTCAGTCCTTTTTTTTAACAGAGCCCTTCAGGTGAGGTGAGAACCCTCAAACATTCTTTTCATTATCTGATAACTCAGCAAGTAAAGTCTGTGGATGTGCTTAAAAAGGTAAAGGTAAAGGGACCCCTGACCATTAGGTCCAGTCGTGACCGACTCTGGGGTTGTGTGCTCATCTCGCATTATTGGCTGAGGGAGCCGGCGTATAGCTTCCAGGTCATGTGGCCAGCATGACAAAGCCGCTTCTGGCAAACCATGGAAATGCTGTTTACCTTCCCGCTGTAGCGGTTCCTATTTATCTACTTGCATTTTGACGTGCTTTCGAACTGCTAGGTTGGCAGGAGCTGGGACCAAGCAACGGGAGCTCACCCTGTCACAGGGATTCGAACCGCTGACCTTCTGATCAGCAAGCCCTAGGCTCAGTGGTTTAACCCACAGCGCCCCCTGGGTCCCCTTGCTTAAAAAGATAAAGGTAAAGGGACCCCTGACCATTAGGTCCAGTCGTGACCGACTCTGGGGTTGCGCGCTCATCTCGCATTATTGAGTAAAGTCAATAATTAAGTTAATAATAATTTACATTATTAAGTAAAGTCTGTGGATGTGCTTACTGGCCAGCAATGAAAACACTGAGCTCAGCACCATTCTCCTGCGAAGTACCCCAGATATCTCTTCCGAAGGCAAGGATAGCTTCATTACAGCTCTTTTTACACCAGGGGTGGGGAACCTGTGGCTCTCCGGATGTTGCTGGACTCTCTGCTCCCATCAGCCTCTGCCAGTAGAGCCAGTGGTCAGGGCTTATGGGACTTGGAGTCCAGCAAGTTCAGGGGGGCCACAGGCTTTGCATCCCTACTTTAAACCTCTGCTCCTTTTCACCAGACTATTCCAAGCAGCAGAGTTAAAAATAAAAACGAGCAATAGATCCACAGGCAGACACTTATCAAGAATAACCACACAAGCCACCCTGTGCTCTCTGAATGAAGGTACAGAGATTGCCAAGGATGCATTAGCTGCTGCAAAATAACATCTGGAAAAGTACAGACGACAGGCAGCAAACAACAAAAATACTCTCCTTTCTCAGGATTACATTTATTAATATGCATATCTTAAGGGCAGTCGGGCAAATGATTGAGATAGTCATTATTTTCTCCCAATGCTCCCAGAATTATAATTATATATTGCCCCAGGACTACCATTAACCTGGATTCAACCTTGCTTGTTGGTCAATGGAAAAAGTAGCTCATAAGGCAGTGGGTAGGGTTGCCAGACTCAATAGAGGACAGGACTTCTGTGCCTTTAATTGCCCTGCTCTCTTTTGAGTCTGGAAACCTTAAAGAGAAACCAGCACACCCTATGTTTAAGCAAAGGGTCTGCTGGTTTCTCTTTAAGGTTTCCAGACTCAAAAGAGAGCAGGGCAATTAAAGGCACAGAAGTCCTGTCCTCTATTGAGTCTGGCAACCCTAGCAGTGGGTTTGGGTAGGCATATGGATTCATGACACTGTTTGCTATACACTAGTCCAAAGGTGGCTAGCCTGTGATCCTCCAGTTGTTGAATTCCCATCATCCCTGACCTTTGGTCATGCTTGGCTGCAGAGCTGCAGCTATGGGAAGGGGAGCTAGCCAGGTATTTTGCCCCCAGTGAAGCCTCCAGAGGGGTGCCATTGAGGCGCCCAGCCTCTGTGTGTGTGTGTGTGCGCGCACGTGTCAATCAATCAATCAATATACTTTATTCGACCGATAGAAACAAAAAAACATTTCTCAATACAAAGATAAACATATAAAACTGAAGGCATCAGAGGGATATATAAAAATATAAAACTGAAGGCATCAGAGGGATACATAAATGGGGTATGACCGCTACTAAACCTCCTACAGATAACCCACATCAAGACATTCGATTATACGTTTCCGACACTTGAGCGCCAGGAAGAGGAATTTAGCCACTGAGAAGGTTATTTTCCCAGTGGGCTTGTTTAGCAAATATGCTGCCTGCCGTTCTCTTGGTCGGGAACTAAACTGAGATAAATACGGGTCTATAAGATATTGCCTTAAATCATTATAAAAGGGACAACTCAGTAGAATGTGTTCTGTGGATTCTACCTCACCCAAGGCACAATGGCACATTCTCTGACCGTATGGGACTCCTCCAAATCTTCCCCTCAAAACCGCCGTATCAAGGACATTCAGTCTAGCCGCAGTAATTAGTCTGCGGTATTCCACGTAGTGGATATCCGCCAGGTAACGGGCTGGACGCATGTGTCAAACTGGGTCTTTGACCCAGGTGAAATGAAGCCTAGTTTCACCTCTGCTTGGCTGGAGCCACTGGGAGTCCAGAGACATCAAAGGTTAGCCCACTCTGCAGTAGCATTTCATTGCCATTTGACTCCACCGTTTATTATTTTTCTCCCTACATCCATATATAACAACAACAACAACAACAACAATTTATTATTTATACCCCGCCCATCTGGCTGGGTTTCCCCAGCCACTCTGGGCGGCTTCCAACAGAAATATTAAAACACACTAATTTCTTAAAGATTAAAAGCTTCCCTAAACAGGGCTGCCTTCAGATGTCCTCTAAAAGTCTGGTAGTTGGTTTTCTTTTTGACATCTGGTGGGAGAGCATTCCACAGGGTGGGTGCCACTACCGAGAAGGCCCTCTGCCTGGTTCCCTGTACCTTGGCTTCTCGCAGCGAGGGAACCGCCAGAAGGCCCTCGGCACTAGACCTCAGTGTCCGGGCAGACACTGAATATACATATTCACAAACCTAATAACATTTTGTACATAAGTGTATAAAAAATAAAAAAATCCACAAAAGCTTGTGCCACAACCAGAGCTGGATTTAGGGTGGTGTGGGCAGTTCTTCCGCACAGGACGCCAAGCTGAGGGGGTGCAAAATTGAGAAGACCCATTTGGGGGCCCCAAATTTTGGCGTTGCTCAAAGCCCCATATAGTACCAAAGATTACCAAAGTCCACCCCTACCATAGCAGTTCTGTTCATCTTTCAAAGTGCCACAGACTTACTGCTGCTTTTGCTGCAACAGACTTAACACAGCTGCTCCCACTGCACAAAACAGGCAATTACTTAGAAGCATGTTCAAAAGCTGTATCAGCTGTCCTGGAAAGCCCAGCTTCTAATCCTCCTGAATGCAGGGCACACTGCCGGTTACCCTGTATATACAGTCTGCACATGTTCAAAGGAATTTTTATTAGCAGATTCCGCTTGCTGATCCCTGGCATTCAATGTAGTTTCCATAACCCAAATTAAATCCTGCACACACACACACACCTGCAGGTCCCTTTGAACTTGTCAGGGTGCAAAGAGGGGTTTTTTGTACCTTTAATGCTTTGTTCAATTTGGGGGGTGGAGGTGGCAGCACCTGTCAGGGCTGGGGTGAGAAGCTGCTGCAGGTGAAATTCCCCACCTCCTACAGACCCCTGGGAAAAACACAGGCGCCCTGCCCTCCTTCCTAGACTTGGCTGGAGACCATGCACCCACTTCTCTACACCGTCACCTATTTTTGCCACTGCAAAGCGGGAGAAATTATATTGTCACCGTTCTGACAACCGGTCGTGGGGTGGGGGGCGGGGGCAGAGCGCTTTTCTAGTGCCGGAGTAGGACCAGGGCTGACTCATAAGGAAAGCCTCAATGTAATGCTGGAGTCGGGCACGTAAGGGGGGCGGAATCCGTCCCGTTCATCGGTTGTGCAAGATGCAGGAGGCCTCTTCCCCAGCCGCCGCGTGCAGCGCGCCCCAAGCAACCCTGTCCCAGCCAGCAGACGGCTCCCTTCTGGAGACCCCCGGAGAAAGGGAAGATGCAAAAGAGGAAGGGGGCTCCTTCACCTTCGGGAAGTCGCCGCTTGCACCCGGCTTCAGCGGCACCGGCGAACACCCCCCTCCTCGATCCCTGCGCTTCCAGGGTCCAGCGGGAGCCCCGTCCCCGCTGGACTCCGGCCACCCTCTTTGCAGGGGGTCTTGGGAGGGCGGAGGGGCACCGCGTGCCACCCAGACGCCTGCGCTCCATGGAGAGGTGCCTGGCGCCCCGAGGGTCTCCCGCCCTGCGCCCCCCTCCTCCGTTTCCCCGGGCGCCTTCCCCGCGCTGGCCACCCACCTGCTCGGCTTGGGAGCCGGCGTTCATGCCCATCCGGGCCAGGCCTTGGCGGAGCTCGTGGACGTCCACGCGCCCGTCCTTGTTGGTGTCCAGCTGCTCGAAGAGGCTGGCCCAGCGCTGGTGGTGGTCGGGGTCCCGGGCGCTTTCGGTGGGGGGCGCCTGGCGGGGCGCAGCTCTCTCCCGGGGACCCAGCATCCTGGCCCGAGGCTGCTCGCTCTCACCGGAGCCCCGGCGGCAACAGGCGGGTTTTGCTGGCCGCGGAGGAACCCGACGGGCCGGGGGCCATCATTGCGCCGCTGCCCGGCCTCCAGCAGGCTCGCTTAGCAAAGGAAGACGCTTCCGCCGCCCGCCCGCGCAAGGGCATTTAACCGACGGCTGCTTGGCGTCGCCTCCCTCGGCAGTTTCCTCCTCTTGCCCCTCCCCGCTTAGCGGGAGAAAACGGGAGGAAGCCGCGCTGAACGGGCGCCGAAGGGTTAATGCGCCTCCAGGGGGCGGGGAAGGAAGGGAGGGGAGGGGAGGGGAGGGGGCCGACCGCGTCAGGAGGGCTTAGGCGCTCCGCAAGCCATCGCTCGGCAAATGCGCAGGATCCGAGCTGCCCTGCAGCGTTGCCTTCTCCCGCAGCGGCCATTCTGCTATTCTTGGCTGCGCCTGCCAAGAGAGGCCTCCCGTCGTGCCCTGTAAGGAGACTTTCCCTGCTGCAACAAGTCTATTATTATTATTATTATTATTATTATTATTATTATTATTATTATTAAATTTATAATTTTCAGGTTCATACATTTCGCTGATTTCACAATCATTTTGACATTTCCAAACTTGACTTCCTTCCCCCCTCTTTCTGCCATTCCTCAAATTTGTTTTATGCATATCCAAATTAACTTAATTTGCTCCATTTATTAGGCCTAATCTTCTTTAAATATATACTCTCATGAAACTGCAGGTTATTATCATAATAATAATCCTGCCAAGGTTTACAATTTACCTGTAAATATTCAATCAACCATTTCCATCCTTTTATAAAAAGTTTGATTTCTTATTCATCAGGTAAGTTTGGCCATTTCTGCATATTCCATAAGTTTTTGTACCCATTCTTCTTTTGCTGGGACTTCTGCTTCTTTCCATTTTGGGGCGAGAAATATTCTTGCCGCTGTAGTAGCATACATGAATAAATTTCTATATATTTTAGGTAGTTCTGTCCCTATAATTCCCAAAAGGAAAGCTTCTGGGTTGTTGTTTTTCTTATTACAAACTTTATTTAAAACATCCTTTTCACTTCAATATATATCATTTCCCATTAAGCCTTAACTTTACTACATTCCCTGCAACAAGCCTGCAGGCAGTGACGAAGAAGGCAGCTCCCACAGGGCTTCCTCCCCTCCAGGGTCCTGGCTAAGTTTGTGCGGAGCTGCAGATCAGGAGCTCAGAGAAACCTAAGGTGAGCCCTCCTGGATCAGGCCCAAGACCCCACGTCATCCAGCATTGTATTCTCACTGTGGACAGCTAGATGTCTGTTGCAAGCCTGTGAATAGGATGTGAGGGCTCTCACTTGCGGCTTCCGGCAAACGGCAGGTAAACCACAGCTGTGATGACTCACACACTTGTTGAGTTGGAAGGCACCCCAAGGGTCATCTAGTCCAACCCCCTGCAATGACTCGTAGCTCTCGAATTGTCTTATCCTGCACAGCTTTGCAGATTCACTTTTTAAAGGGTTGGCAGCCCTCAATACCCTGGCAATTCACATGCCATTTCTGCCGTGATCTCACAATGGTTTTAGGGAAGCCACTACTTAAATTTCAGTTCTCCATTGACAGAGTCTGACCACACTGGTCCATCTAGTCCAGTCTACTGTCCAGCAGTGGCTTAGCAAGATTTCAGAGAAGGCTGTGTTTCACCTGCAATCCATAGTTTGGGGAACTGGACATTAGGTAGATTGCCTTTACAATACCATCCCCCAACCCCAGCCCTACTTGAGACCTGAGAGGATCAAAGCCAGTTGAGATGCCAATAGTGGGAAAGGTGGACCAATGGGTTTTTTATTTTATTTTTTATTGAATTCATATACCACCCTATACCCGGAGGTCTCAGGGCGGTTCACAGAACAAAATCAAGATATAAAACCACAAAATATATAATCAAAATGAAAACCACAACCCAATAACACAAGGTTGACACGGTATAAGATTGCTGCCTCAGATCAAAGTTGCCCATGGATGTTTAAATGGGCTGAAGCCAGCTAGCAAGGGGAACTTTGGAGGTTCTGCTGTGTTGGACCTGCCACTAAGCTATATGGCCTATTTTCCCTGAACCCCTCTAAGCTCTCCTCCTTCGTGGCACTGTCACAACTGCTAGTGAGAAAGCCACCTTGCCTCATCTCCTTCTACCAAGATTTGAGAGTTCTTGGCAGAGCAGAGGGAAGGAGGGTGGGTAGGTGGAGTGGGATCTCGAGACTGGATCCAACCCACCAGCAAGCTCTGCCCACCGACTGACGCTAAAGATAATCTCTTCCCATGAATTAGCCGGACGCAGGTTTTCGTTTTTTTTCCATTTTCTACCCCCTGCCTGTTGCTGTCGTTGGAAGTGTCGTAAGCATGCCCAGGTTTAATTCCTGCTTTCGTACATACCTTGCCTCCAAATCTTCCTTCAGCCTTGAATGCTTTTGTTTGTTCCTTCTACAGCTCTGGTGGGGCAATTTGTCTGGCTGGAGAGGAGGGGAGGTTGGGTGGAGAGAAGGGAATGACGGATGTTTCCATCTTTCCTACCACCTTGCTGTGCATGCGGAAAAGGAATGGGAACCAGTGCATTGCCCAAGGGGCCTGCCTGCTTCTTGCCAGCTCTTGATTGGAGTATTGCAAGCCTTGGAGGAAGTGGAAAGAAAAGCCAGCCCCTAGACCTCTTCTGTTTCCCACCAAGAGCTGCCAGTTATAGTTATTATTATTTATTGAATTTATATACCACCCTATAAGGGACCCAGGTGGCGCTGTGGGTTAAACCACTGAGCCTAGGGCTTGCTGATCAGTAGGTTGGCGGTTCGAATCCCTGTGACGGGGTGAGCTCCCGTTGCTCGGTCCCAGCTCCTGCCAACCTAGCAGTTCGAAAGCACGTCAAAATGCAAGTAGATAAATAGGAACCGCTACAGCGGGAAGGTAAACGGCGTTTCTGTGCGCTGCTCTGGTTCGCCAGAAGCGGCTTTGTCATGCTGGCCACATGACCTGGAAGCTATATGCCGGCTCCCTCGGCCAATAATGCGAGATGAGCGTGCAACCCCAGAGTCGGTCGCGACTGGACCTAATGGTCAGGGGTCCCTTTACCTTTACCTACCACCCTATACCTGGAGGTCTTAGGGCAGTTCACAGAAATGATCAACATAAAAACCACAATATCTATAATCAAAATAAAAACAACCCAATAACCCCCCTCCCCCCAAAAGAGCCACATTTTAAAAGGGCATAGGATGTCAATCAGATCAACCAAAAGCCTGGTTAAAAAGGAACGTTTTTGACTGGCGCCTACGTGTGTATAATGAAGGCAAACTTCCCTGGGCAGAGCATTCCACAGGTGGGGAGCCACTGCAGAGAAGGCCCGTTCTCATGTTGCCATCCTCCAGATCTCTTGAGGAGGCGACACACGAAGAAGGGCCTCAGAAGATGATCTCAGGATCTGGGTAGGTTCATATGGAAAGAGACGATTCTTGAGGTATTGTGGTCCTGAGCCATTTAAGGCTTTCTAGGTCAAAACCAGCACTTTGAATTGGGCCTGGAAGCTAATTGGTAGCCAGTGCAGTTGGAGCAGGATTGGTGTGATATGCTGAAACCGTCTTGCTTCGATCAGCAACCATCTTCAGAGGCAGCCCTGCATCCAGCTGGCTTTTGTATATGGAATGGGGCAGTGAGGAGGAAATCTTGTACTTCCCTTCAGACAGCAAAAAGGTATTGGGCTGGCCTTGTGTTAAAGGCACAAGGGAAGGTGAGACTTTGGTTAAAAAAAAGAGAGCAGTGACTCTGAACTCAGTAGTGTGGTAGCAGTGAAATAAATAAGAAAAATGGGGTCATCCCAGAACTCTGCATGTTGCAGTTTTATTTTTAACCCCTTTCCTAGCAATTCCAAATATGGGATTTGCTGAGTGGTTCGTTGTTGAGCTGATGTTTTCTGTGA
Source organism: Zootoca vivipara (assembly GCF_965207765.1). Lineage (NCBI taxonomy): Eukaryota > Metazoa > Chordata > Lepidosauria > Squamata > Lacertidae > Zootoca > Zootoca vivipara. The sequence continues at coordinate 8,228,764 of NC_142598.1, forward strand.
ACTATCTACACAAACCCAAGAAGTGCCCCCCCCCCCCCGGTTAGTCACAGGCAGTTCATCATAATTTATATCAAATATGTTTTGCAAAGTATATGATACAAAGTTTACAATACAGCAGCCTTTGCCAATCTGGTACTCTCCCAATTGTTTTGTGCTGCCTGGGGGCTTGTGGAAGTTGTAGAGCTGGCAAAGGCTGTACTGTAGCAAAAATATTGCCATACTGCAGAGGTTTTCAACCTTTTTGGGTCCATGGATCCCTTGACCAAGTACATTCTTTCTGCGGCACCCCTTTGCATTCTTTTGCCTGATTCTTGCCATTGCTATCCTGGTGGCAAGTGAGCTGGCAGAGTGAAGGGACTAGCAGGCTGAGCTGAAAATCAGGAAGCCCCTGGTTTGAATGTCCCCCCTCTGCCACGTATGCGCTGGATGGCTTTACGTAAGCCCTCCCCGCCCCCTCTCAGCCGTAGTCCTCTGCGATATGGCAGATAATAACGCCAGCTTACTTTAGGATTGAGTAAGGAAGATTATGACTGAATGATGCAGGTGACGTGCTTTGAACGCTTGAAAGCACTACATAAAGTGAAACCTCACAGCCAAGTAAGTGTGCTTTGGATTTTTTTAAAAAAACAACTACAGTTAGGTAATTAGCTCATAACATACTGTTAAAAGAGGGTTTGGGGGATCATTCTGTATGATCCCCTGAGACCCTTTCAAACCTATGATACTGTGTCAGTGGGGTGTGTGTAAAAGAATCTAGAAGAGGAAACCAGCCAAACCAGTTTCTCTGTTAAGGCTGGCCAGTTAAGTGTTGTCATTTAACATATCCAAAGAAGCAGCTCTGTGGCCATTGAGGCAAATCAGTGGGCTCCCCCCCCCCTCGTGTGGCTGGATGGCAAGTCAACTTAGGATAGATTCACAGAATTGCAGAGTTGGAAGGGACCCCAAGGATAATCTAATCCAGGCATCCCCAAACGGCGGCCCTCCAGGTGTTTTGGCCTACAACTCCCATGATCCCTAGCTAACAGGACCAGTGGTCAGGGAAGATGGGAATTGTAGTCCAAAACATCTGGAGTAGGGTGGGTCATAAAAAACTTTTTTTGGAAAATGTTTCCTCCGTTGATCTTATATCAGGCGTATGGTATAAACATAGTCAAATTTCAAATTTGGGACAAATCGGTTAATATTTAGACCCTAAATATATACTAAATATATACTAAATATATTTAGTATAATGTGATGCAACACATAATATGAGTGGTGTTTTATTGTTTAATGTTTATGTTTACTTGTTTGGTACACCATTTGCTTAATTGTTCCATATAATTTGTTTAAAACCATTGGTTTTTCATGTAAATTATCAACATGTTTTATCTTAAATAAATAAATATTGCAGAAAATAATAGTATGCAACTATTATTGCTCTACATAAAACCTAAAATTTATGTTTATTAGTTCACAATTTAACATACTGAGAATAAATGAGTCAAATTCCTATGTTTTCATCACTCGTAGTGAGGCAAAATTTCAATCTGTAGGAGCAGGGTCTAAATATTAACCGATTTGTCCCAAATTTGAAATAAATAAAGTTTTTTATGACCCACCCTAATCTGGAGGGTCGAAGTTTGGGGATGCCTGATCTAATCTAACCAGTCTGGTGTAGTGGTTAAGAGCGGTAGACTTGTAATCTGAGGAACCGGGTTCACGTCTCCGCTCCTCCACATGCAGCTGCTGGGTGACCTTGGGCTAGTCACACTTCTCTGAAGTCTCTCAGCCCCACCCACCTCACAGAGTGTTTGTTGTGGGGGAGGAAGGGAAAGGAGATTGTTAGCCGCTTTGAGACTCCTTCGGGTAGTGATAAAGCGGGATATCAAATCCAAACTCCTCCTCTTCTTCTAACCCCCTGCAAGCCAGGAATATGCAGCTCCAAGCTTACACCAACTTACTGTACTTTTCCGTCTATAAGACTCGCCCTTGTATAAGACCCCCCTATTTGGGGGGGGGCTCAATTTTAAGAAAATGAGGGGAGATGGCCCAAAGTTGTTGAGCCTCTCCCCCCATGCAGCTGTGGGCAGGAAACACTCCCTAGATCATTTCTGTATGCAGCGGCATCAGGTGAATTTGCACTCCTGCCAGCCATCCAGTTTGCGGGAGCGGAATCTCCTCCAATGCCGCCGTGCACAGGAAACAATTCTTCAGGGAGTGCTTCCCCCACGCAGTGCCATCAGGGGAAGTTGCGCTCCCGGCAACGAGCTGGCTCGAGGCACGCAGCTTCTTCCCCCCCCACGCAGCTGCGGGCAGGAAGCACCCCCCAGATCGCTCCCCGCTCCCCGTGGTATCGGGGAAAAACATGCTCCCACCAACCAAATGGCTGGTGCCGCTTCTCTCCCCCCCCCATGCCACTATCCGTGTATTGGACAGCCCCAGGTTTTTTTGACGTGAATTTTGAGTCAAAAAACCTCGTCCAATACATGGAAAAATACGGTATATACACCACGCTTACACCATATAACCAAAAATAAGAATGAAGGACAATAGGTGAAGGGGTGCTAGGTATCGGAGGTGTGTGTGAGAGCTGGAATGATGCTAGAACAGTGATGGGCAACCTTTTGAGCTTGGTGTGTCAAAATTCACCAAAAACCCAAGCATAACTCGGGTGGTGTGTCACTTTGAGAAAAAACCCATAATTTCGCGATATTTTAGTTTAAATAACAAAAATGTATAATTGTAATATATAACTGTATTTAATAAACCAAAAATTAATTATTTAACGAAACCAGTAGACAGTAAAATGGAGAATATGGGTTCAAAGATAGAAAATAATTCCAAATTGATTGTGGACCTTTCTGAACAAATCAATCAAATAGCTGGGAAAAATAAAGAAATAGAAGTTTCGATGCAAGAAGTTAAAATCAAAACACAGAAGCAAGAGGACCAGATGAAAAAGATACAACAAGACCAGAAAGAAGCGAAAAGGCTTCAGGAAAAAAATAAAGAGGAAATCGACAAGCTTAAGAGAATCCAGGAAGAAACATATGACGCAATTGCGATCTTGGAAATGAAACAAAAAGAGCTTACTCTCCGAGTGAGAGGCGTCAAGGAAGAACAGGACGAAGACATATCTTCCAAATTAGTAAAAGCTATTGCGAACTGGCTCTATGTGCAGGAGGAAGACTTACTATTAGACATTGAAAAGATATTTCGAATAAGATCGAACAAAGGTAAAGGAAGAAAGGGCCCAGGGGACTGCCTACTATTCCTCAACTCGACATTACTAAGAGACAAATTACTATCAAAAGGCAGAACAGACCCACTACACATCGATGGAACACAAGTCGAGATAAAGAAAGAGATGCCTACCAGAATTTTGAAAAAGAGGGAGAACTATAGATTCATAACATCGGCGTTATGGAAAAATAACATTAGGTTTAAATGGGAATTCCCGGAAGGGATTACATTTACATATAAAGACAGAAAACGAACTTATAGATCAGTAGAGGAGACTAAAATATTTTGGAGAAAATACTGGGACGAGCTAGGTGGGGAGAAACTACCAGAGGCAAAGGGAGACACCAAGTAATTCTGTGGGGAATGAAAGTCTTTTTAGCATTTGTAAAGTAAAGCTTTTTTTCTGTTTTTTTTTCTTTCCCTTACAAAGGAATTTTATTTGTTTACATTTGCTTACATTTTTCTGTTAACGGTTTACGTTTTGCTCTTTTTGTTGTTTCTGTTTTTTCTTTTTTCTTTTTTTTAAATTTTCATCTAGAGAGTGATTTGCCTGACATTGTTTCATTGTTTACTGATATTTTTTAGGCTTATCCTCCTTTTTATCCCTCTGTATCTACCTGGTTACCACTTGACAGGTGGATATAGGGCAGTAATATAGAACTCATTATATATATAATAAAGGGCAACCATGTTGAAGTGCATCTCTTGGAATATAAACGGATTGAATAGTAAATATAAGAGGAATAAGACAGAATGTTTATTAAAAAAAAAGAAATGGGACGTAATCTGTATGCAGGAAACGCATATTGTACAAAACCATATAAGAGTGCTAAAAAACAGCAGGCTGGGTCTCGAATTTATATCTTCAGGTACAGAAAAAAAGAGGGATAGTTATGTACATAAATGGAGTGCTAAAACCAAAACTATTATTTAAGGACGAGGAGGGTAGGATATTGGGAGTAGAAACGCATACAAGAGAAGGAAAAATAATAATAGTGGGCATTTATGCCCCCAACGACAAGAAAGATGAATTCTTTAAAAAGGTAGAAGAGGCTTTATGGGACCACATGGGAGATAATATGATAGTGATGGGAGACCTAAATGGGGTGGTCTCAATAGAGCTGGATAGAACGCACAGGGACAAAGAAATTAAATCAGGTAAACTCCCTCAATCATTTTTTCAATTTGTGGAAAACTACGACCTGCATGATGCTTGGAGAATCAAAAATCCCAATGTTAGAGACATTACCCACTATTCGGATGCACAGAAATCGGGAGGAAGAATTGATGCAATCTGGATTTCAAGGAAACTAACACTACATCTAGATAAGGCCGAAATATTAAATAAGTCAGTCTCTGATCATAACCCTGTAACAATTCAATTAAAATTTAAAAGTAAAACAAAGGGGAGATGGAGGCTTAATGATGAGATATGGAGGGAAGAACAAAGGGTTATTAAGGCCAAGGAGACGCTCAAGGAATTTTTTGAGATAAATGAAAGCCAAGGATCAGATAGGAAAATTATATGGGAAGCAAGTAAGGCTTATATGAGGGGGTTTGGGATACAACAGATGGGCAGGATAAGGAGGGAAAAGCAGAAAAACATTTTAGAAATTAACGAACAAATAAGAGGTAAAGAAAAAGAATTGGTTAAATTTCCAAAAAATGACGAAATAAAACAACAAATTAAATTATTGCAAGCACATTTGATGGATTTGGTCAACAAAGAGGTGGAGAAAAAAATTATTTGGACAAAACAAAAATACTTTGAACAGGCAAACAAACCCGGAAGAATGTTAGCCTGGGCGATAAAAGAAAGACAGGCTAATAAAATAATAAATAATATAATAGATGAAGGAAAGGAAATTACGGACATTGACCAAATCAAAGATAAATTTGTGAGCTATTACAAGAATTTATACAAAGAGGTGGATATCGATAAAAAGGAAGCCATAAATTACATACTTGATAACAACTTACCTGAAATTAATGATACAGAATATGCAATTCTAAATGCCGACATCGAAAAAGAAGAAATCCAAAGAGCCATTAGGAATTTAAAAGAAGGTAAATCACCGGGCCCAGATGGGATCCCGGTGAAGTATTACAAAAAACTAGAAGATGTGATAACACCCAAACTCCAAATTATAATGAATGAAATATTAGACAAGGGAGAATTACCAGAATCCTGGCGGGAAGCCTTTATTACCTTAATTCCTAAAAAAGATGCGGATCCGAAGCTTATAAAAAATTACAGGCCAATTTCTTTATTAAATATAGATTACAAAATCTTTACAAGCATATTATCGAACAGATTAAAAAACTTCTTGAGCAGAATAATAAACAAAGACCAGGCAGGCTTTCTCCCCCAAAGGCAAATAAAAGACAATATCAGAATAATTATAGATATCTTGGAATATGTCGATATGAAACCAGGCCTTGAAATCGCGATGCTACTTGTCGATGCGGAAAAGGCATTCGATAGTGTATCCTGGCCCTTCATGATTAATGTCTGCGAAAACCTGAAAATGGGAAATAAAATACTAAATGGAATAAGAGCAATATATAAAGAACAAAAGGCAAAAATAATTATTAACAACGAAATTACGGGAGGTTTTAATATAGAAAGAGGGACGAGACAAGGGTGTCCCCTGTCTCCCCTATTGTTTATTATGGTAATTGAGACACTCTTAACAGCGTTAAGAAAAGATAAAGAGATAAAAGGCATCAGCTTGGGCCCAACATGTTACAAGACGAAAGCTTTCGCAGACAATTTAATAATAGTCACAGAAACGCCCCAAGAAAGCATCATGAAAGCGCTTACCAAGATGAAAGAATTTAGTAGGGTTTCGGGGTTCAAATTAAATAAAGAAAAATCTAAAATATTAACTAAAAATATGAGGGAGAAAGACAATGAAGAATTAGCAAAGAATACGGGAATTAAAATAGAGAAAAAAGTTAACTACTTGGGAATTTGGATCTCGAACAAAAACACCAATTTACTTAAAGACAATTATCTTAAAAAATGGCAAGAAATTAAGGATAGATGGCTAAATGGAGTAAACTAAGATTGTCAATCTGGGGACGAGTGTCAATGATAAAAATGGTGGTCCTACCAAAAATAATGTTCCTCTTTCAAAATATCCCAATAATCTTGGGACTTAGACATTTTAAAGACTGGCAGAAGGACCTTGCTGACTTCATCTGGCAGGGGAAGAAGGCCAGAATAAAAATGGAAAATTTAATAAAATCAAAGGATAATGGAGGATTTGCGCTCCCAGACTTAAAAAGATACTATGAAGCAGCTTGCTGGAGCTGGCTTAAAGAATGGATGCTTCTACAGAACACAGAAACCTTGAACATTGAGGGATGGGATAAGGTTTTTGGGTGGCATGGCTACCTATGGTATGGGAAGGCACAGATACACAAAGGATTTAAAAACCACATCTTGAGGAAAGCCCTGCTCGAGGTATGGGATAGAACTAAAGATAAAACCATGAACAAACTACCCGGATGGGTATCCCCAGTGGAGGCAAATGCCACGCTGAGGTGTAACAAGAAAAAATTGTGGCCGACTTACAGAGAATTGACCGAAAACAAGGAAGGGATCAACAACCTAAAAAAATACGAGGTGTTAAAATCTTTAGGGATAAGCTGGCTAGAATTCTTCCAATTGAAAGCTACATATGACAAAGATGTTAGAACACGAGGAATTAATAACCAAATTTGAAAAGGAAATATTGCTAAACAACGATAAGATTATAGCCAAAGTATATAAGCTGCTAGGTGAAAAAGAACAGGAAGAAGAAAAAAAAGGGAAATGGTTAGTAAAATGGGAACAAGATCTAGGCTACGAAATTCCATACGAAAATTGGAAAAAATTTTGGTCAAAAGATATAAACTTTACTGCTTGTTATACGTTAAGAGAGAATTACATAAAGATGCACTATAGGTGGTACATGGTTCCGGAGAAACTGGCCAGGATAAATAAATCTCTAAGTAACAAATGTTGGAGATGCAACGCAGCTCCTGGTAGCCTTTTTCACATATGGTGGACATGCCCGATGGTAAAAAATTTCTGGGAAGTAATCCATGAGGAGATTATAAAATTACTAAAAATTTCATTTACAAAAAAAGCAGAAATGTATTTATTAGGTATTTTGAATAACAATATACCGAGTGGAAAAAAAAGTATTTTCTTGTATGCTTCAACGGCTGCAAGATTGTTAATAGCCAGCAATTGGAAGAGTACCAACATTCCATCTAAAGGACAATGGGTCGATAAAGTGTGTGAGTATTTAGAGCTGGCTAAATTAACGGATATAATTCATCAAAAACCTAAAAATAAAGTTAGAAAGCAATGGGAATGCTTAAATGACTACCTGGGGAAATTTGGCAAGGGGACCAAAATTTGGTTGTGCCTTGAATGATCTTGCCGGATACGAGAATCGGAACTAGATGGTTTGCGAATTGTTAAGGTGATATAATTATGTTATTTATAAAAAGACAGGCTATATATCACGGACGTAACTGTATGAAGAAGCGGTGGAAGTTGTAACCTACCTTATTGGACATTAGTTTTCTTTTCCTTTCCTTTTCTCTTCTTCTTTTTTTCTTTTTCTTTTTTCTTTTTCCCCCCCTCTTCTTTCCTTTCCTTTTTTCCTCTTTTTGTCAATTTTATCGTTTCGTGTTATGGTAATATGCTTGGATTACACAAATGTTTGCTATTTGTTACTGTTTTTATTCGTATAAATCAATAAAGGTTTTCTTAAAAAAAAAAAAAGAAACCAAAAAACCCTTATCTATCACAAAGTGCCCAGAGTTGTTGAGTTTTTTGGGGGGAGCTGCTAACCTTTGGAGGTTTTTTTGGGGGGTGCAAAAGTTGCTTTGCTTTTTTGGGGGGGATGCCCCAAAGCTGCTGCGCTTTTTTGGGGGGGGGAAGAGAACAAAAATAAATGATGAATAATACCTTCGCTGGTCTAGTTGGCCAAAAAACCCAGCACAGAACGGGTTAAAAAATGACTGCTGTTACACCCAATCATAGTCTGCCAAAGCGCCAGAAAAAAACAGCACAGAAAGGGTTAAAAAAACCCAATCTCTGGCTACCAGCAACAGACAAGCTGTAGGAGGAGCAGGAGAACAAATGGGGGAATGGGCCGATGGAGCGTGTGCCAGCAGTGAGGGCTCTGCGTGTCATGTCTGACATGTGTGTCATAGGTTCACCATCACTGTGCTAGAAGGTGGAGACAGAACTGTGCCTGCTCTGTGCTGGATCCAAAGTTGTGACTTGGATGCTTCCCTGGAAACCTAAGAAGGAGAAACAAGATCTGTTGGGGTGATGATGCTGTGAGTCCCTATGTCCTGAACTCAAGTTAAATATATGTATAAATAAAACCATGTATCCTAAAGACACTCCAGTCTCTGCTGACCTTCATTCCAAGGAAACCGAACCCTCAGTAAAGCACTTGGAGCCCCTAAAGTCTCTCGGTGCTTGGAGATTGGGATGGTGTGAAACAGTACAATAGTTCTCCGCAGGGACCTGTTGCCACCCAGCTTGCTGCTCACTTTGATCTCTTCCTCCTGATGCGTTGCATAATTTGTATTAGAACTTCATCCGATTTGATTTTGTGCACCCTGGGCTTCCTTTGTCTTGGGAGGGGGTTAATTTACCCCCAAGTAATGATGGGGAGTCTCTTGAGAGTCCCATGGACTGCGAGAAGATCAGACCTATCCATTCTTAAGGAAATCAGCCCTGAGTGCTCACTGGAAGGACAGATCCTGCTGAATCTGAGGCTCCAATACTTTGGCCTTATGAGAAGAGAAGACTCCCTGGAAAAGACCCTGATGCTGGGAAAGATGGAGGGCACAAGGAGAAGGGGATGACAGAGGACAAGATCAGGGCAGTCTCGAGCAGGTCGGCCGCTCTAGCGCTGAGGGGCGGAGATCGCTCCGGCACCCCCGCCCTCGCAGGGTGATGCATGGTTTCCGCACTGCACCACCGGGGGTCTACCTAGAGCCGGCCCTGGACAAGATGGTTGGACAGTGTTCTCGAAGCTATCAACATGAGTCTGGCCAAACTGCGGGAGGCAGTGGAAGACAGGAGTGCCTGGCGTGCTCTGGTCCATGGGGTCACGAAGAGTCGGACACGACTAAATGACTAAACAACAACAACAGTGATGACATGTAAAACAAGTATGAGCTTCAATGTAGGTGGAGGTCTAGGTTTGAAATTAATTATTATAAATCTTCTTAAATTCCTGCTAATGTTTCATCACTCGCATGAGAAACTATCCAAAGTACTTTGTTTCCCCTCAAAGTAGAAACAGGATGTGTGTGTCTGTAAAAAGAATGAACGATAAATAAAGAAACTCAAGTAAATAACGATAAACAACTATGAATAAAAAAATTACTTCCAGCAGCACCTTAGAGACCAACTAAGTTTGTCATTGGTATGAGCTTTCGTGTGCGTGCACACTGGTACAGTGGTGCCTCGCTTAACGAATGCCCTGCTTAACGAAATTTCCGCTTAACGAAAGGATTTTTCGAGCGGAGGTTGCCTCGCTAGACGAATTCATTTTGCGAAAAATTTGTCTAGCAAATCGTGCTTTCCCATAGGAATACATTGAAATTCAATTAATGCGTTCCTATGGGCAAAAAAAAATTCAAAAAAAAATTCAATGCATTCCTATGGGATTCTCTAGACGAATGTTTCGTTATAAGACCCGTGGAACGAATTAAATTCGTCTAGCGAGGCACCACTGTATCTGGTATGCTGCTGGAAGGAATTTTTTTATTTTGTTTCGACTACGTCAGACCAACATGGCTACCTACCTGTAATTACAACTATAAATAAATTATAAATAACTATAGGTAAATAGATATGATTCATATACCATCTGAATGGAAAAACAAGAAGAGCACAGTCAGATCTGATCACTTGATATGGTTGTTACAGTACAGTGGTACCTCGGTTTTCGAGTATCTCGGAAGCTGAACGTCTCAGTTTTCGAATGCTGAAAACCTGGAACTAATTGCTTCCATTTTTAAACCTGCCTCGGAAGTCAAACGGCTTCCGCTGTATTTTTTCTGATTTTTCCAACTGAACTTGCAGTTTCAGTTGTCGAAAGTTTCAGAAGTTGAACGGTCTTCTGGAATGGATTACTGAGAACCGAGGTAACACTATATTTTGTTGAATTAGAAACCAACATCAGAAAACTGTAACCTTGGAGAGAAGTCTGCAGTAAACTAGGAAGAAAATGTAGGAGGGTCTGCATCATTAATACTGTATATTTGTGAAACACCAGCTCACACACTGAGCCCATGTTTTCCAGCTGAAAAGATATATGCCATATGAGGCTGCAGTTCTCTAGGTGGGAGCAAGTCCCACTGAACTCATAAATACATGTATATGTTTAGGACTGCAGGGTAAATGATGGGACACAATAGCTGTTTAACACATGATGTAATTTAGATGCACATCGAAATACTGTATGCTCTTAGTGACTGAGACGAGCAGGTATGCACCCACCTATCGAAGAAAATGCAGCATTTGTCTGAGCAGTGTGTGCAAATATGGAATGAACACAGAAAAGCTGGTGTTGTAGACTTAGGATAAACATAGGTAAAGGTAAAGGGAACCCTGACCATTAGGTCCAGTCATGACCGACTCTGGGGTTGCGCGCTCATCTCGCATTTTTGGCCAAGGGAGCCGGTGTACAGCTTCCAGGTCATGTGGCCAGCATGACAAAGCCGCTTCTGGCAAACCGGAGCAGCACATGGAAACGCTGTTTACCTTCCCGCTGTAGCGGTTCCTATTTATCTACTTGAATTTTGATGTGCTTTCGAACTGCTAGGTTGGCAGGAGCTGGGACCAAGCAACGGGAGCTCACCCAGTCACAGGGATTCGAACCGCCGACCTTCTGATCAGCAAGCCCTAGGCTCAGTGGTTTAACCCACAGCACCACTTTTTGGTATGTCCCTGGGTAGCACAATAGCCTTCCCTGATTAGTGTCTGTGTGTAACATTAGAAATAAAATGGAAACTGCAAGTAGCTGAACTACTGCCAATTTGGGGCAAAGGGAAACGATCTTCTGTGCCAGGACAGTCCCAATCTAAAATTGGGTCAGGCCCTGCTTCATCTGGGTTTAATAAGCTTATTGGAATTCTTACTCAGCTGCATGTTCACGTCAAATAGTGAAACAAGGGGGGAGGGTAGCTACCCCAGGTGGCTTGCCAGAGCTGTTATTGAGTCCCAGGACAAAAACTCTGTTTCCCCTTATTTACTCAGGCAACACCGCCAGTTCATTCACCACAAGTTCGTTCACCTGCACACCTTGTTTGTTACAGGATATCATCTGCAAACAGTGCCTTTCTGTCAGTTCTATAGTCCAAACAGGTCAGCCTCTACTCCAGAGAAAAACTGGACATCCACTAGATGTGAAATATTGCAACAGGTTGAAACCAGACGAGGGAGAATTTCAGTCTCAGAGCCCAGGTTCCCCAGCCCTGCTCTGAGTCATCAAACTCCAACCCCTTTAAAAACAAAAATCAGAACCTGTGATGATAAAATGGGCAAAAGATTTGGGGTATAATATTGAATATGATGCGTGGTTGAAATTGTGGAATCAAACATTGAAATTTACTGCATGTACTGCCCTGAAAGAGAATGTTTTGAAGATGATGTATAGATGGTATTCAACACCAGTAAAATTAGCTAATATGTATAGGATGAGTAGTAAAACATGCTGGAAATGTAAAGAGAAGGGTGGTGAATTTTATCATATGTGGTGGACGTGCGAAAAAAATCAAAAGATTTTGGGAAAGGATATATAACGAATTGAAAAAGATTTTTAAATACACCTTTCCCAAAAAACTGGAAGCTTTTTTATTAGGACTTATAGGACAGGGGATAGTGAAAGAAGATCAAGTATTATTTATGTATGCGACAACCGCGGCTAGGACTTTGTTAGCCCCAAAATGGAAAACTCAGGAGTTACCGACGATTGAAGAGTGGCAGACAAAAATGATGGACTATGCGGAATCAGCAAGACTGACTAGCAGGATCCGAAACCAGGGAGAGACAAAGTTCCAAAAGGACTAGAGTAAATTTGTGGACTATATGGAAAAGAACTGTAGAAGTTTAAAGACACTTGCAGGACTGAAATAAATCCTACGAATTGACTTTAAATAGAAGGAGTAAAGAAACTGCAAGACAGGAATGGACAAAAAAACCGATTGGGGGGAGGGAGGGAAGTCAAAGCTCGGCAGAGCAAAGAAAATTGTAATAATTGATAAGAGGCTTTGAAGAAAATTTTTGTGTTTAGTATGTTTATGTTGTGTTTGTTGTTGCTTGTTTTGTTTGTTATGTTATTGTTTTAATGTGTTTAATCAGAAAATTTAATAAAATGTCTTTTTTAAAAAATTTAAAAACAAAAAACAAAAATCAGAACCAAAGGAAGACTCCAGCAAGCTTATAGTCACTATATTAAAATTTATTAGGGTGTTTGACACTGAGGGATTTGGTCTCAACAGTTCCTGGAAATCGCTAACTCCTGACAGAAAATTATTTTTCTTTGTTTGGAAACTTCAGTATTTGTCACCCAAAGCATTTCACTCATGACTGGATTATTCAGTACACTTGTGTTCCTCATAGCACTGTGGCACACCTCACAGGTGTAGCCAGGGGAGGTGGTGGTGGGAGCAAATAAATAACTCTGTTCTGCCCCCTCCCAAACATATAGCCTGCCCCCCTAAAATAAATCCTGGCTATGCCCATAGCACACCTACCACCGTCTCACACATTTCTTAACTGGTTTTGGCCTCCCATTGTTTACACACTCACCTAGGCAACCACTTCATGGATTTGGAAAAGTGCTTAACCTGTAATAAATACGTTGGGTTCGTATTCAATTAAGTTTTATTCAGAGTAGACCAGTTGAAATTAATGAACCTAATTTAGTAATATTCGTTAATGTCAATGGGTTCACTCTGAACTTAGTTCTTGGCCTATACTGAGTCACAATAATAATAATAATTTATTATTTGTACCCCGCCCATCTGGCTGGGTTTCCCCAGCCACTCTGGACGGCTTTTGACAAAAAATTAAAATACATTAAATAGGTAGATAAATAGGTAGGTTAAGATTACCAGATTTATTTCAATGAATCCGGGGACCCATCAATCAATCAATAAAAAAGAGTGGAAAAGTTATAAAAAGAAGAAGTAGTATCTTCTCTTCTGTGGTCTCTTCTGTTGCGCGGCCTTCCTCTGGGTCCCGGCATTTCTTGGAGCACTAGCCATGCTCCCCCCCCTCCCTCTCTCTCCTTGCACTGAGATCCCCTAAAGGCTTACTCGGGAGTAAGCATTAGCAGAATGGTGAGTGAGTGGGAGGAGGCACGCTTGGGTCAGATCAGCTTGTCTCCTCCTCGCCTCTCATCTGCGATGGCCAATGACAAGCTGGCCAACAAGCTGAGCCGCCGCTTGCAAGTCGAGGAGCACAATGGCAGCCGCCCAAGCACCACCTGGAGGCTGAGCTGGAGCCCAAGCCGATGGCCTTGGACAGCAGTACCAATGGCGAGCTGAGCACCAAGTCACAGCGGCGCACTGAGCTCAACGACCCCGCACAGCTCTTGCCCAGCGGCAGTGCCCAGCACCGCGTCTTCAGCCCCTACACCAAGTCCCCATATGATGTGTCTTGTGTGCAACACATCATGAAAGTCTTTGAAAGATTAGTGTTGGCCTAGGGACCCAGGTGGCGCTGTGGGTTAAACCACAGAGCCTAGTGCTTGCTGATCAGAAGGTCGGCGGTTCGAATCCCTGCAATGGGGTGAGCTCCCATTGCTCGGTCCCAGCTCCTGCCCATCTAGCAGTTCGAAAGCACATCAAAAAAAAGTGCAAGTAGATAAATAGGTACCGCTACAGCGGGAAGGTAAACAGTGTTTCCGTGTGCTGCTCTGGTTCACCAGAAGCAGCTTTGTCATGCTGGCCACATGACCCGGAAGCTGTCTGCGGACAAACGCCGGCTCCCTCGGCCTATAGAGCGAGATGAGCGCCGCAACCCCAGAGTCGGACACGGCTGGACCTGATGGTCAGGGGGCCCTTTACCTTTACCTATTTGAAGGATACTACTGACCCAGAGCTGGATCCTTTGCAATTTGCTTATCGAGCTAATAGGTCAGTAGATTACGTGGCAATGCATTACATCTTGCAACATATGGACTCCCCGGGGGGGGGGGGTTACGTGCGAGTTTTGTTTGTGGATTTTCGCTCAGCTTTCAATACCATTGTCCCATCCAAATTGGTTTCTAAATTACTCCAGCTTAATGTACCTGCTTCTGTTTGCCAATGGATATGCAGCTTTCTAACGGACAGGAGGCAGCAGGTGAGGCTGGGGGAAATTACATCAAGTAATAATACCATCAGTACAGGTGCTCCCCAGGGGTGTGTGCTTTCCCCACTGCTGTTTTCTCTATACACAAATGACGGCAGCTCAACTGATCCGTCGGTTGAGATCTTGAAATTTGCGGATGATACAACAGTCATTGGGCTCCTCCGGGATGAATCTGCATATAGGCGGGAAGGAGATCATTGTGGTGCAGCAAGAATAGCTTGGTGCTAAATGCCCAAAAGACAGTGGAAATGATAATTGATTTTGGAAGGTACCCTCCCATCTCGTTGCCAATCTCCATTCTTGGTAACACAGTTGTAGTAAAGGTAAAGGTAAAGGGGCCCCTGACCATCAGATCCAGTCGTGTCTGACTCTGGGGTTGCGGCGCTCATCTCGCTCTATAGGCTGAGGGAGCCAGCGTTTTGTCCGCAGACAGCTTCTGGGTCCTGTGGCCAGCATGACAAAGCCGCTTCTGGCGAACCAGAGCAGTGCACGGAAACACCGTTTACCTTCCTGCCGGAGCAGTCCCTATTTATCTACTTGCACTTTGATGTGCTTTCGAACTGCTAGGTGGGCAGGAGCTGGGACCGAGCAACGGGAGCTCACCCCATTGCAGGGATTCGAACCACCGACCTTCTGATCGGCAAGCCCTAGGCTCAGTGGTTTAACCCACAGCGCCACCTGTACAACTGTCCCTACTACACAGTTGTAGTAGTAGAGTCCTTTAAGTTCTTGGGCTCTATTGTATTTCTTGCGACAACTAAGGAAATTTAATCTGCCCCAAGAACCGCTGGTCCAATTCTATAGAGGTACTATTGAAACTGTCCTCTGTAATTCCATTACTGTCTGGTATGGTACAGCCTCTAAGCTGGACAAGAGGCGGCTCCAACGAGCAGTAAGAACTGCTGAGAAGGTGATTGGTGTTAGTTTGCCTCCAATAGAGACACTTTATGCCGCTCGAGTCAGGAAGAGTGCAGAGAGAATTGCTGTACCCTCCGCATCCTGGTCATCACCTGTTTGATTTACTCCCATCCGGACGTCGGTACAGGACTCTATATACAAAAACGTCTAGGCACAGGAATAGCTACAAATTGTTGAATCTGTAGTTGTGGGCTAAAGGGAGGTCAGTTGGCGGTATGGGGTTTTTTCGCTGTGCTGTTGTATTGTGAGGGGAATAGTGTTTGTATGAGGTGCGTATTTCTTTACATTGCAATGTACTCGAAGCAGAATTCCAAGTATGGTTGATACTTGGCCAATAAATTATTCTATTCTATTCTATTGTCTATTGACTTCCAGCAAGGCAAAATGGTGGGCGCCACGGCAGTGGGCAGCTCCTGAAGCCAGCCAGAGCCAACTGCGCCACCAGGCTGACTCGGGGCTGCTGAGACTGCCACTGCTCCTGACACATTTCTCGGAGACATTAGATGAAATCCAGGGACATTCCGGGGATGGAATTTGTCCGAGGACAAATTTGCAAATCCGGGGACTGTCCCTGGGAAACGAGGACGTCTGGTAACCCTAAGGTAGGTAGGTAGCTTTTGTTGTGAGAGACTTGCCCCTTTGCTTTCTATTCCCCTTTTGGAAACAGACCTTCCATGTGATGTGTAGTACATTTTCCCCCACTAGGGGGAGACGTTTCACTAGAAAATAATATGAACAGGTGTCAAGTGGGGAGTTAAAACATGAAAAGTTGGAAATAGGACTTGAGAGTTATTGGCAAAGAGCAGAATGGACTTGTAAATGCAGTCCAAGAATTTTGGATTCTATTCTCAGCACTAGAAGTGGAATGGGATCTAGTGGCTCCCTGGTCATTATGAAGACTCTTGTGATTCCCAGCGCATAGCTGGATCCTATGCATGTTTACTCAGAAGAAAGCATCACTTTAGTTCTGTGGGAATTACTCTCAAGAAAGTGTGTACAGCAGCCACCACTGCAAAAAGCAGTGTGGCCTACTCTCATGTCTTTTACAGCTGCTTAGCACGCAGAAATAACTCGGTGAAACTTCTCACAGCATGGAGATTTATGGTACGTTAAGATCTGCTTACCACATCAACTGGCTTTTAAAGGCCCAGCTACAGGAGCAGGTTGAAAAGTTGGCAACCCTTTGCCTCCTGAGCATAGCCCCATCCTTGTTTGGAAGCTTTTCAGCTCTTTTACTGGCTCTGCTCCTCTTCTGCGCCTTTAAAAGCAGCCTGACATCAAAGATGCCAACTGTTCAACCCATCTCTGTAGCTGTGCTTTTTAATAGCAGTTAGGTGATACTGCACATTTTCATGCAGTGAAATACTTCCCTTGCCGACTTCAGCACACTGAGATGCAGTGAAGGCACAGCAGCAGCAGGCCAGGACAGTTATTTTCTGATCTCTTGGTTGACTGACACATGCACACAAATTTAGCAGCAGAAGTTTTATCTGACATGATGGTAAGTGTCCAGAAAGTTTCAGCTACTAAATTTCCTCTATGTTTTTTGCAAATGACTGAAGCTAGACAATTTGGAAATACAGCATGTAAGATCTTCCGCCTGAGCTGATCACCTCACCTTGCCTCAAGACCAGAACAACCATCTTCTTTATTGACCAATACACTTAGGGCTGCTCTCACAGCACCTCCATGTGTAAATTTTAGCAGGTGCTGCTGCTTAATCCCATACCATAAAGACCTTCACCTGCTCATTTCTGTGCATCAAGCTGCTATTAAAGGTTTTGTAGGAGTAAACTGGGACCCAGGTGGCGCTGTGGTTAAACCACTGAGCCTAGGGCTTGCTGATCAGAAGGTCGGCGGTTCGAATCCCTGTGACGGGGTGAGCTCCCGTTGCTTGGTCCCAGCTCCTGCCAACCTAGCAGTTCAAAAGCACGTCAAAATGCAAGTAGATAAATAGGAACCGCTACAGCGGGAAGGTAAACGGCGTTTCCATGTGCTCAGGCCCGGCTCTAGGTAGACCCCCAGTGGCGCAGGGCACCATGGCGCCAGCCTGCCAGAAAGGCGCCGCGAGCTGCGCCCGCCCGCTGGCCGGCCGACCCGCCGCGCAGCTGTGCCTGTGGGCGCCGCGCTGCACGTGGCGCCCACCCACCCACTGCGCTGGGAAACAGGGCGGGAGGGCGCCAGAGAGATCGCGCTGTGCCTGCCCGCCCGCCGCTGCGCCCACCCGCCCACCGCGCTGGGAAACGGCGTTTAAGACGGCCCTGCATGTGCTGCTCTGGTTTGCCAGAAGCGGCTTTGTCATGCTGGCCACATGACCTGGAAGCTGTAGGCCGGCTCCCTCGGCCAATAATGCGAGATGAGCGTGCAACCCCAGAGTCGGTCACGACTGGACCTAATGGTCAGGGGTCCCTTTACCTTTACCTTTTGGAGTAAAATGGACCCCCACCCCAAAACAGACTTTTTATTTCAGGGTGGTCCAACTTTTCATATTAAGTGAGCTGCAAAGGTATTACCACACAGAAAGGGATGCGGGTGGTGCTGTGGTCTAAAACCACTGAGCCTCTTGGGCTTGCCGTCGGCAGTTTGAATTTGCGCGATGCAATGAGCTCCCGTTGCTCTGTCCCAGCTCCTGTCAACCTAGCAATTTGAAAGCACATCAGTGCAAATAGATAAATAGGCACTGCTGTAGCGGGAAGGTAAACGGCGTTCCCGTGCGCTCTGGTTTTCGTTGCGGTGTCCCGTTGCACCAGAAGCGGTTTGGTCATGCTGGCCACATGACCTGGAAAGCTTTCTGCAAATGCCAGCTCCCTCGGCCTGAAAGTGAGTTGAGCGCCGCAACCCCATAGTCGCCTTTGACTGGACTTAAGTATCCAGGGGTCCTTTACCTTTTACCACACAGAACCCGTGGGCTGCACACTGTTTGGTCGCATGAGGGGGCGGGGTGAGCGAGGCCAAAATTTGATGCTCCCCTCAGCCCTCCCACCTCTTTCCTAAAGCTGAGAAAATGCTAACTAGGCAGGACCCTAGGACCCTGCCAGAGTCTTTGAACCTCCTTCTTAAGCCCAGTGCCTTGCTTACCCAGTGCCAGGGCTGGGGGGGGGCATAAAAAGTTGCCAAGGGCCACCCAAAACGGCTTTGAAGGCCACACGCTGGACCACCCTCTTTTATTTCTTCATCAGCTTCTTGCCAAGCGGAACTCAACAGGTGATGGTTTTATTTCTGTCCTGCACCTGTAAGCTTCTCCTGGAGAATTTCGAAATTAACATAGGCAGCAAGGCCAAGATGCGAGACCCGGGGTCCCCAAACTAAGGCCCGGGGGCCGGATGCAGCCCTATCGCCGTCTAAATCTGGCCCGCGGACGGGCCGGGAACCAGCATGTTTTTACATGAGTAGAGTGTGTCCTTTTATTTAAAATGCATCTCTGGGTTATTTGTGGGGCTTAGGAATTCGTTCATATTTCCCCCCCCCAAAAAATATAGTCCGGCCCCCCACAAGTTCTGAGGGACAGTGGACCTGACCCCTGTGCTAGACCCTTGCCAGAAAGAAAAGCTGCCAAGCGTACGTACTTAAAAACGGCAGAGCCAATTGATGGGGATCTTGGACATGTGACTGTAAAATTTTAACCTGAAGAGCCAAATAAATTAATTAATATATACATATAAAGGATTTTGGAACTCAATCTTGGAACAGCATCTCTTCCTCAGCCCCCACCCCAATATACCTATCAATATTCCTGCCGCGGGAGTCCATCTGCTCCCCTTTGTAGCATTGCCGAAGGAGGAATTTTGGGTCCTGAGCTCCTCGGGGCAGAGACCCACCTCCATCTCTTTCTACTCCGTCCAGCTCCAGGCGCACCAATAGCTCCAGCAGGGCTACCAAATCCCAGGCAAGGCGCCGCCGAAATCGAGGAAGGGCGGCGCCCACCACGACGATCGGACACTCGCAGGGCAGGAGGCTGACAGGAGGCAGGCAGGGCAGATGGTGAGAACTCCGGCCCGCGGGTTGGCTGGCTGGCTGCCGCCGTCCTGGCCATGCCGTCCTGCGCCGCTAGGTAAACGTAGAGGCGGCGCTTCACCTGACTCAGGTGCACGGAGGGAAGTACCTGGGCGGGTCACGTGGCCAGGAGCGGGAGGCGGCGCCGTCGCGGTGTCGCCTTCGCGGGGGAACAAGTGCTCTGGCCGAAGCAGCTCCGGGATCGGGAAGGGCCCGACAGTGGCTGAGCAGGTGAGAGGCGTCGGGGCGGGGAGGAGGAAGGGGGAAATGGTTGGGGGGGTACCTGCCCCAGAAGAGCCCCACCGCGCGGCCTGGCAACCCGCGGCCAGGGAGGCAAGTTTTGCCCGGGACACCTGCCGGACGGGCGTGTGTGGGTTGTTAAGTTTCTCCTTCGCCGATCTTGCTCCTCTTAGGGCGATTTTCGTGGCACAGGTAGGGTGGGGTAGAGTAGAGTGGGAAATGGAGGCTCCCCTCCCACTTTGGTGTCTGGACCTTTCCTGCCCCCCGGGGCCTTTGCTGCTCCCATCGTCCGGCCCGGACTTCCCTACAAATGGGGCGCGTCTGTAGCCCCCCCAGTCCCTTTTAAGCCCCCCCCCCGCCTCCACTTTCCCGTTCCTTCCTGAGCAAAGAAGGTGTCTGCAGTCCGAAGCCTCCTGGGAAGGGGGCGCTTCTGCTCTGCCCCGGATCTGGGGCGGGGGCAGCGGCGGGGGAAAGTGATTTTCCTTTTCTTCCTCTTCCCTCCTCCTCCTCCCCCGCACCTACCTCCCCAGCTCGCGAGGAAACCGAGGCAGCTTTGCGTGGCATGTGCAAAGAGGCGCCGGAGGAGAGCCGGCTGCGGGGCCGAGGGAGGGGGAAGAGGAGAGTTGCTGCCGCTGCTCGCTGTGACTTTTGGCTTTCCTAACCGGCCGAGTTAACCATTAAGCAGCACGCCTGAACTGATCGCAACCCAAGCCTGGAACCCGGGGAGAGGGGGGGGGAGCACCTTCTCGACCCCCCCCTTCCCCCAACCTGGGCCTTGCAGGCTGGGAATAACCCAGAAATTCTTCAGCCTTTGGGATTGCAATAGTCCCGAGCCGGCTGTGCTTCTTGCTGCTGCGGGTGTGTTCCTCGGTGTTGTTGTGTTTTTAAAAACACACCTCAAATTGCTATGGCCAGTCAGTGTGTGTGTTCTGTTTACCCTGCTGGGCTGTGTGTATCTGTTAGTACCTTTCAGCAGCTAAAAAAAAAACATAATTACTCTGCTAAGCAATTCTAGGGTATGTTTGTGTGTGCACTTTCCTAGTTTTAAGGACGTGAGGAGCTGTGCCTTACTGGGCCAGACCAAGGTCTGCTTAGCCCAGCATTTTTCATTTTCATTTTTGCAACCAATGGCATGAAATAGCCTGCAGGAAACTCGCTAGCACTTTACATTCGGCCCACCTGGTTTCCAGGTGGCGATATGCAAAGGAGGGCAGGACTCCTGTGCCCATAAAAACCACCACTGTGGGATAGGAGGAGGAATTTCAGCTGGCGAAGCCCTGGGTTCCTGCCCATGGTAAGAGAGGCAAAGCACCCCATCTTGCTTTGCTTAATGGCAGTTAATGGCAGCAATCTGGAGCACCCTTGGAATCGCTGCATGGAGACCAGAACAGACATCTGGGGTGGTGGCTGTTCCTCCTCGTATTTCCATTGTATTTCCTTTTCAAATTTGTCAAATATGCATGGTGCCGAATTAATTTTTTAATCCTCTCTTGGTTGACATTCACCTTTGATTCCCTGGTTAGAGCCATGCTGACTTTCAAACTACAAGAAAGATTCCACCTAAACATTAGGAAGAACTTCCTGACAGTAAGAAGTGTTCGGCAGTGGAATTTGCTACCAAGGAGTGTGGTGGAGTCTCCTCCTTTGGAGGTCTTTAAGCAGAGGCTTGACAGGCATATGTCAAGAATGCTTTGATGGTGTTTCCTGCTCGGCAGGGGGTTGGACTGGATGGCCCTTGTGGTCTCTTCCAACTCTATGATTCCTGATGTGTTGTTTGCTTATGGGTCGGCCTACCTGGGGCCTTCATTTCACTTGACGGAGTCCCTTGGAAATGCCTCTGAAACTTCATTTAGGGCTAATACAGCTATGTCAGACTTCTGGCTGGTACAGCCAGGTTTTCAGAGTAAATGCCTAGGTTTCCAACTTTTCGGGCCAGGCATTCACTAGTAGCATTGCTCTGTTTTTGTGGGCAAATAATTATGTTTCTTGAGGGTCTGGTGACTCACGTTTTAACAAGCCTGAGAAGAACGGTTCTTTCTCCTGGCCTCTGTGACTCCCTGGCCCTTTGACTGTTGGATGACAGGCAGAAATGAGCAGGTGAACGTTGTTTGCGTGTTTGGAAAAGCTTTACCTGCTGAATTCTTGCCTGACCTGCTGCTATTAAAACTCCACTAGAAATTGCATCCTCCTGAGTTCATACAGTTTGTTTTTTTAAAAAATGCCTTGGATTGGCATATGCTGAAATATACAAATAGTTCTCAGGTGTAGATGTACTGAGTTCAAAGGGATTTTGTACCTTCTAGTTACCAACTCCTGAACTGAGTACAAACAGGTGCTGGTATGCCTCTAGCTATTAAAAGAGAGACACCCAGTAACTATTTGCAGGCAATTAAACTTTATTTACTTTAGGATTATTCCATGGCGTGTTTATTTCAGGCAGGAAAAAGTTCTGTGGGGATGGCGGCTCACCCACTGGGCTACAGGCACCTCAGTTGGCAAAGAGAGCCCTGTGTGCCATATGGTCTGCACTGTGCCCCCTAAAGTCGCCTGCTGCCCTCTGGCATGGCGGAGGACCTTTTTCTGGCCCTGGTGTTGAAGTAAGATCCAGTTGCCAGTTTGGCCAGCTTCTGTAAGTGGAACTGGGGGCGTGGGATGTTGTCACTATCTTGTCCTTCATCTTAGGCAGCCAAATGTCTTGGGCTAGCTAGCCATGAGCCTTGTGGGCAATTTGTGCATGATGTGGTTCTGGTGCCTGCTCAGTCTTTCTGGGTATATTTGCTTTCTCGCTTTGCACCATTGGTTGTGGTGTTGGCATCTTGAGTCCCGTCAGGGAAGAAGGCAGGGCATGAATAAATACGTAATATATATTAATGGTAATGATTTGTTCCTGACAAGGATCCAGCCTCACACAGTGATTCAACGTCACACAGCTAACTTCCCTCAACGTAAAAGGAGCTTGTCATGCTTGCATAGAATTGGTATCACCTCCCATTTTGAGAGATGACTCACAGAAACCTGCCAAAGGTCATGGGAATGAGTCTTTGTCTTGAAGCTGCCTTTCTGACCTAGACTTCTCTTTGCCAAGGAATTTGAAACTGCAATGATGTCTTTCATAGGAGCCTCGGGCAAGGAGCAAAATACAATGTGAATGTTTGCTCTTACATATGGTAGCACCAAAGTGCCTATCTTATATAAAGCCCAATAGCTCCTTGTCATGTTGGAGAGGATGCTAAATTATAGGTACATACCAAGATATGTGAGGGACCCAGGTGGCGCTGTGGGTTAAACCACAGAGTCTAGGGCTTGCTGATCAGAAGGTCTGCAGTTCGAATCCCTGCAACGGGGTGAGTTCCCGTTGCTCGGTCCCAGCTCCTGCCCACCTAGCAGTTCGAAAGCACATCAAAGTGCAAGTAGATAAATAGGGACCGCTCCGGCGGGAAGGTAAACGGCGTTTCCGTGTGCTGCTCTGGTTTGCCAGAAGCGGCTTAGTCATGCTGGCCACATGACCCGGAAGCTGTCTGCGGACAAACGCTGGTTCCCTCGGCCTATAGAGCGAGATGAGCGCCGCAACCCCAGAGTCTGACACGACTGGACCTGATGGTCAGGGGCCCCTTTACCTTTACCTTTACCAACATATGTGGAGGGAATGTCCATAAATAGAACAATTTTGGGAGAAAGTTTTTAAAGAGTTACCTCAGATTACAGTTCAGACAATCCCAATAACTCTAGCTTTAGCCTTACTTAATTTATATACTTCAGATATGGACTAATCAAAAGTAAAGAATTAATAGCGCACGTCAAAATGCAAGTAGATAAATAGGGACCGCTCCAGTGGGAAGGTAAACGGCGTTTCCGTGTGCTGCTCTGGTTTGCCAGAAGCAGCTTTGTCATGCTGGCCACATGACCTGGAAGCTATACGCCGGCTCCCTCGGCCAATAATGCGAGATGAGCGTGCAACCCCAGAGTCGGTCACGACTGGACCTAATGGTCAGGGGTCCCTTTACCTTTATATTAATGGCAGCTAGAATAGTAATAGCCAGAACTTGGAAAATTAACTTGCAATTAATGAATGTTGATCACTGGTGTAACATAGTCTGGAAAACAGCTATAATGGAAAAGTTGTTGCAAAAATTGAAGGCAGGAAGAGGAGAGAAAAAACAAGACAATATTTACACTGTATGGTATGATTTTATTAAATATACAAATGAACCAGCATATATCACACTATGGTGTAGATATGCAGGGGGGCCGGACTATATTTTGAAAAAGAAAAAAAATGAACGAATTCCTATACCCCACAAATAACCCAGAGATGCATTTTAAATAAAAGGACACATTCTACTCATGTAAAAAATGCTGATTCCCAGACCGTCTGCGGGCCAGATTTAGAAGGTGATTGGGCCGCATCCGGCCCCCGGGCCTTAGTTTGGGGACCCCTGCTCTAGCTCACTCCTATACAGTGGTACAGTGGTACCTTGGGTTACAAACGCTTCAAGTTACAAACTCTGCTAAGTAGTGGCACAATTTCCATTCTCATCCTGGGGCAAAGTTCGCAACCCGAGGTACAGTACTACTTCCGGGTTAGCGGAGTTTGTAACTTGAAGCGTTCTCATAGTGGCCAACCAGATGCCTATGGAAACATGAATAATTTGAGATTTTGCAACTAACTGTGGGATTAGACAATTAGCCTTTGAATAAATGGGGAAAGAACAGGCATTTATGGACAACTTTGTGTGATGAATGCAAATCTTGCCAAAACCATGGCCTAGAGCAGGGGTCGGCAAGGTTTCCCTCGCCTGGGCCGGTTCACTCCAGCAGAGATCCCTCCGTGGGCCAGATTGTGCGTGCGCCCGCGATTTCTGGCATCTGTGCAGATGTGATTTCCGGCATCTGCGCATGCACAGACACAATTTCCACACAGACACAATTTCCAGCACCATGGACACGAGTTCCCGCGCCACGCTGTGCCAGTTTAGCGCAGCGGGCGGGGACTCACCGAGTGGGTGGCTCGGTTCGGGGGCGGCTCGTAGGCTGGTTAAACGACTACTGTGGGCCACTTGTGGCCTACAGACCTTAGGTTGCCAACCCCTGGCCTAGAGTTTTGGAATGGTGCACTTTCCATTTCACACTACAGTTAGGTAACTGAATATTTTAATCCTTCCACAACAACAAAAGCCTTGCACACAGAAAATGAGCACATCAGGGAAGAAGACCGCACCTTAGCCTTTTTCCTGATAGGCTATATTTCTCTGTGCAGGGAGTCCTGCCCCCGTCCCCTGCGCCTCAAAGTGGTCATTGCAAGATACAGCCCAATGCAGTTCAGCACCTGATTTTGTTGACTTTATATATAGTGGGCCTGTATGCATGAGAATGGCGGATAAGCATCAGCTTTGTAATAAACTGGTGGGCACCAAACTGGCAGAAACTATGCAGGCAAGGAGTCTTGAGCTCAGAATAGCTGGATCGCTGGAAGCATCAACTTGCAAGGCTGTGGGGTTGAAAAAGGACATCCCATTGTTAGGAAACATTAAGAAGTGGGTCAAAAAATAAGCGCCTATGCAAGATCAGATAAAACTAATCTTTAAGATCTTCCAAGGAGACCCTGCTAGTCTCTTCATGACTATCAGATTGTAACTTGGTGACACTAGACAAGCGGGCCTTCTCAGTGATGGCGCAGTCAGTGTGCTAGTGAGGCACAGACAGTGGCGGACCTGTATATGCCTCTTAAAAACATGTTTACCCAAGCTTTCCGGGGTACTTTATTTTTTTTTCCAAAAATCACTTTGTACAATGTTCAGTTTTATTTGTGTTATCTTTTTTTATTATCTAATTTTTAGGAAATTTTATTGCAAGTTACTTGCGTTTTTATTGTCTTTTATAGAAATTTTATAGAAATTTATTGTCTTTTATAGAAATTATAGGGACCCAGGTGGCGCTGTGGGCTAAACCACTGAGCCTAGGGCTTGCTGATCAGAAGGTCGGCGGTTTGAATCCCTGTGACGGGGTGAGCTCCCGTTGCTTGGTCCCAGCTCCTGCTACCTAGCAGTTCGAAAGCACATAAAAATGCAAGTAGATAAATAGGAACTGCTATAGCGGGAAGGTAAACGGCGTTTCCATGTGCTGCTCTGGTTTGCCAGAAGCGGCTTTGTCATGCTGGCCACATGACCTGGAAGCTATACGCCGGCTCCCTCGGCCAATAATGCGAGATGAGCACGCAACCCCAGAGTCGGTCACGACTGGACCTAATGGACAGGGGTCCCTTTACCTTTATAGAAATTTTAACTATACAGTGGTACCTCTGTTTAAGAACAGTCCGGTTTAAGAAAGATTTGGTTTACAAATGCCGCAAAACCAGAAATAGTGTCCCGGTTTGAGAACTTTACCTCTGCCTAAGAATGGAATCTGAACAGTGGAAGAGAACCGGCAGCGGGAGGCCTCATTAGGGAAAGCGCGCCTCGGTTTGAGAATAGTTTCGGTTTAAGAACGGACTTTTGGAACGGATTGAGTTTGTAAACCAAGCGTTATCTCCAAATTTGTTAGGTGCCATAAGGCCGTTAAGGTAATCGGCCTTCCCCAACCTGGGGCCCTCCAGATCTTTCCGAGCGCAGCTTGTAATGTGGTGGCAATGGTTTGTGCAAGTGTGATCTGTCTGCAGTTCCAAGCGGTGGTGTGAGAGTCCAAAATACCATGCTGGGGGGGAGCACATCGAAGCCCATGAACGTACCGAAAGCAGCCCTTTGGATCCCCTCCAATGTGTAATTAAGCAAAAGAATTCATCGCCACAGGACGTGGTAAAGCTTTTAGAAAAGGATTAACCGGTAGATTGATTCACTGGTGGGTACCAGACACACAGTAACTACAAGGGGCAACCTGTTGTGTCGACGGTTGCGGCTACCAGATGTGTCTTGCTGGTGAACTTGCGAGGCACATCTCGTGGTATTGTTGCAGGCAGAAAGCTGGGCTTAGGTGGACGATTGATGGATCTGACTCAGTAAATTAAAATTCCTGCCGACATGACTATTGTGCAATGCTCCAGTTTTGTTTCCAGCGCTGGAAATGGAGCGCTTGATGTGCACTCCCACTGAACCAGTAATCTGGGGAATGTTCAGTTTGAAATGTTCTGCTGCGAAACTGGTGGGGTGCTTGTGTGTTTTTGTTTGAAATCTTCTGAAAATGGAAGGCACCAACGGGTCCACTGTCCCTCAGACCTTGTGGGGGGGGGGCGGACTATATGGGGGGGGGAGATGAACACATTCCTGTGCCCCACAAATAACCCAGAAATGCATTTTAAATAAAAGGACACATTCCTACTCATGTAAAAACACGCTGATTCCCGGACCGTCTGCAGTCTGGATTTAGAAGGCGATTGGGCCGGATCCAGCCCCCAGGCCTTAGTTTGCCTACCCATGTACTAGAACTTCACAGAGCTCCTTGAGGTCCAAGGGCGTGCAAGGTCCTTGGAGTGTTGTTTATATACAGTGGTACCTCGACTTACGAACGACTCGACAACCGAATTTTTCGACTTATGAATGGGCGTAATGACCGCACGCTTACGAATGTCTTGACATCCGAAATAGAACAGCGGCGGTTTTAGATAGGGATTTTTCAACTTACAGATTTTTAGATAGGGTTGCTTCGACTTACAAATTTTTTCGTTTCCAATGCATTCCTATGGGAAATCGCGTTTCCAATGGTGTTTTTCGACTTACGAATTTTTCGACTTACGAAGGTGCCTTCAGAACGGATTAAATTCGTAAGTCGAGGCACCACTGTTGTGGCTTCAAGCTGCGGGGTCCTTTGCAGAGAACAAGACGACAGATCCCTGGTGTGAGGAGCTTGCAGACTAAGACTTGACACACAGGAAGTGAGAGCAGCAAGAATAAATATGTGATTTCCCCCCCAGATATAGAGGGCTGCAGACTTAGATGTAGTTGGCGGTGGCAGAAAGTCATGCTTCTCAGCAAGCAACAATGTCTAGAATGTGCATAAGGCCTGAGGATTGCTAACATTGGGGAAATAAAAAAATTCCTTCAGTAGCACCTTAAAGACCAACTAAGTTTTTATTTTGGTATGAGCTTTCGTGTGCATGCACACTTCTTCAGATACGTGCATGCACACGAAAGCTCATACCAAAATAAAAACTTAGTTGGTCTTTAAGGTGCTACTGAAGGAATTTTTTTATTTTACTTCGATCCAGACCAACACGGCTACCTACCTGTAACATTGGGGAGGTAGCTATGGCATAAGACAGCCTCCCCCCCCCCCCCAACATGATGCCCTTCGGATATTTTGGACTACAATTTCAGTTGGCCTCAGTCTGCATGATGATGATGATGATGATGATGATTACTAGGGACCCAGGTGGCGCTGTGGGTTAAACCACAGAGTCTAGGGCTTGCTGATCAGAAGGTCGGCGGTTCGAATCCCTGCAACGGGATGAGCTCCTGTTGCTCAGTCCCATCTCCTGCCTACCTAGCAGTTCGAAAGCACATCAAGCTGCAAGTAGATAAATAGGGACCGCTCCGGTGGGAAGGTAAACGGCATTTCCGTGCGCTGCTCTGGTTCGCCAGAAGCAGCTTTGTCATGCTGGCCACATGACCCGGAAGCTGTCTGTGGACAAACGCCGGCTCCCTCGGCCTATAGAGCGAGATGAGTGCTGCAACCCCAGAGTCGGACACGACTGGACCTGATGGTCAGGGGCCCCTTTACCTAATAATAATCCCAGCCACTCTGGGTGGCTTCCAACAAAATATTAAAATACTGTACAGAAATCCATCAAACATTAAAAGCTTTCCTAAACAGGGCTGCCTTGAGATGCCTTCTAAAGGTCTGGTAATTGTTGTTCTCTTTGACCTCTGGTGGGAGGGCATTCCACAGGGCGGGTGCCACTACCGAGAAGGCCCTCTGCCTGGTTCCCTGTAACTTGCCTTCTCATAGCGAGGGAACCGCCAGAAGGCCCTCGGCGCTGGACCTCAGTGTCCGGACAGAATGATGGGGGTGGAGATGCTCCTTCAGGTATACTGGGTCGAGGGAGTTGTAGTTCACTGGGGCATGACCCAGCAGAAAGGAGTTGCTGTGGGCTTCCCTTTCCTGGGTGTAGAGGCTTTCAGAGATGTCTTCCATCTGAATCGGGAGCGTTTCTTCAGCCTGAGAAAGTGGCAACCATTTTGCATTGGGATTAAGTCGTGGAGAGGGATGGGGTGGCGTTAGGACTTCCTACAGTGTTGGCATACTAAGGGTGAGTACAGATACACATTGTTTGAGCAGCTGAGAGCAGCTGTGGGTGGAAATGTAGTTGTGCTGTTTTGCAGCAGAGGCTGGCAGTGAAAGAGTGCCAACCGATGAGCAAAGTACAGTGGAACCTCAGTTTATGAACACCTCGGTTTATGAATTTTCGGTTTACGAACACCGCGGACCCGTCTGGAACGGATTAATCCACTTTCCATTACTTTCAATGGGAAAGTTCACTTCAGTTTATGAATGCTTCAGTTTAAGTACTCCGCGGACCGTCTGGAACAGATTGATCCACTTTCCATTACAGTGGTACCTCAGTTTATGAACACAATTGGTTCCGGAAGTCTGTTCATAAACTGAAGCCTTCATATACTGAAGCGAACTTTCCCATTGAAAGTAATGGAAAGTGGATTAATCCATTCCAGACGGGTCCGCGGAGTACTTAAACTGAAATGTTCATAAACTGAAGCATGGGTGTAATTGGTTCCGGAAGTCTGTTCATAAACCGAAGCGTTCATAAACTGAAGCGAACTTTCCCATTGAAAGTAATGGAAAATGAATTAATCCATTCCAGATGGGTCCGCAGCGTTCATAAACCGAAAATTCATAAACCGAGGTGTTCATAAACCGAGGTTCCACCGTACTTTCAATGGGAAAGTTCGCTTCAGTTTATGAACGCTTCAGTTTATGAACAGACTTCCGGAACCAATTGTGTTCATAAACTGAGGTACCACTGTAATGTAAAAAAATTGACCTCCTCCTCCTCCCTCTGCTCAGAACAATTTTTCTCCTCCTCTCAAATGGATCTTCATTTCTGAAATGGCAAACTCTTTTCACAGTGGTGGGAGGGGGGAGGACAGTTCTCTTCCATTGCCAATGACCCTCATTGGCCCTGTGTTGTTTCTTAATAGTTCTAGCTTGGTCAGGTCATTTGCAGAGGCTAGCTCAGGAATTCCTCTGCAGTTTGCATTTCTCCCTTCGTATCCCAAATAATCAAAATCCTACCATTTATTAATGTCTAGGGTTTGGGGGGGTGGGTTCCCCTCAAACTTACAACAATATATACACATAAACAGCCAGAATACTGGCAAAGCAGGTGACTGTTCAAATCACCGATAACTTTATAGCACGTCACAGGTATGTTTGTTTGTTTTATTATTTCTGAAGTTGTATCGCTCCCCCTCCAATGTTGCTGGCACTCCCAGGGTGTCCTACAGAAATAACAACAACAATGGCGCAATAATATTGTACTGTAACCAGAAAATAGTACCGGTACAGCATGAAACTCTAGGGTCTATGGTACCTTGAAAGAGGTTGGGTACAATACTTCAAAAAAGGTAGGTGGGTGGGAACAGTGGGGCGTGGGGGGGGGGGAGGCAGGGAGTCCTGCTTAAAGGTTGTTCAACAAGACTCCCCACTTCACTTTGGGCTGCTTGCCAAAAGTGGGGGAAGTTGAGCCAGGAAGAGAGATCCTGCCCAGGTGTGATTTGAATGAATGAATGAATGAATAAGCTCTTAGCTTGCCTTCCTTCCTTCCCAGTTCCTGTGTGATGTTGCAATGCCAAGCTCTGTTCCTCTGTCATGTTTTCTTCCCTCCCTCTGGTTTCCTCCATGTCTGGAAGTGTGATGTTGCTTACAGGGACTTACCTGTACAGTACATCATCATGTGAAATAAGTCTGTCACTCCCGGTGACTCTTGCCTAGCCCCAGCTTGTGAATGCAAGCTGGCTATTTTTAGACCTCTTTCCCCACCCAACCCTGAAGGTTTGAGCATTAAATTGCAGTATAACCCTATAATAATAATAATAATGATGATGATGATGATGATGATGATAGGGCCTGTGTCACTTCATCTTTCCCCACTACCTCCCGGAGGTGAGGTTTAGGCTGAGAATGTGTTTTGCCAGAGGCAACCCGGTGAACTCAACTCTTCCAAATCCAGGAAAGTCCATTGTTACCCCTCTAGGCAGCGTCATTTAAATGCTAATCTGTTGCCTTTATGTGCATTTATATCACATTGCCTTGGAGTGCTTCAAGCTTAATCCGGGTCAGTTTTGCAACTCTTTGTTATGTAGGCCTGTGTTATGTAGCCCCTCAGTGCATGGACAGATCAATGGGTGGCTTTGCCTAAAGCCCAGGCCAAAGAGTTCCTGCCTGTAGTGATCCAAACTGGGGTTTTCTGGTTCATAGCTCAGCTACTGAACCACCATGCTATGCTAGCGGGAGTTAAGTCATAGGTTTCAGTGGGACTTATTTCGAAGTAAATGTGAAAAGATTGCAACCCTTTGCCAGCTTGGTTCCACTGCCTGTCATTTCACACATTTCCCAGCAACACTTCTGAGGTTTCCCCCACTGTGTGTATTCTGAAAAATGAGTTACGGCCAGTTCTGGGTCTCCAGCAAGTATACCTAAATGAGGTACACATTTTTTAACACCTGCGCATTGCACTTGGGTTATCTTGATAGTGTAATATGTGAAAAATTGTCTCACATAGGGTTGCTTTGAGTGGACTTTGGTGACAACAGAATGTATTTCTTCTTCTTCTTCTTTGGCGATCACTTGTAGCCGAGTAAGATTGTATTCCATGAACACGGTCTTAACAGTGAATCCATAAGTGGAGGCCAATTCTGGATCCACACGTCCTTCCACAGTGAGGACATAGGTTTCCGGGCGGGAGTTGATCACGGTGAGGGTTTGCCAAACATGTCTTCCTCTTAGCACATTTCTCCCTTTCTTCCTGAGTTTGAGCGTCTTCAAAGTCCATGACACCTTTTGTAAAAGACTTTATGCAAGAAACGCTACTGATTGTTATTATATAACAGGAGCAAATTTAATACGCACTATTCATTAGTGTAGCGAGTAAGAAAACACACAGTCCCTATTTTTAATAGGTATAGCTGCAGGGTGTGGTGCTGGTCCCTGGGGAGGGGGGGAGAGGCAGAACAGGAAAAAGGGCATTATGAAAGGGAGTGTGGTGGAGTCTCCTTCTTTGGAGGTCTTTAAGCAGAGGCTTGACAGGCATATGTCAAGAATGCTTTGATGGTGTTTCCTGCTTGGCAGGGGGTTGGACTGGATGGCCCTTGTGGTCTCTTCCAACTCTATGATTCTATGATTCTATGACCCTGATAATTGGTCTAGCTCTAGCTGGTTCTTGCTGAGCTGCTTGGATTTGCTCTCTTTCGCAGATCCACTTGGGGAGTGTTGCTAGGATAGACCTTGCAAGCTCACTTGGGGCCTGTCTTAAACTGACATGCCATCCCTGAGTACATGGGACAGGAAGGAGCAACTAGTTCTGGCTCCCTGATGAGTGGACCTGCACACACACACACACACACACAGAGAGACAGAGAGAGAGAGAGAGAGAGAGAGAGGGAGAGGGAGAGGGAGATGTATTTGCAAATACACATTACATTTTTAAGTAGAGGCAACTCCCTGTTTGCACGGCGGTTGTGTTCCAGGTCATTGCGCGCTTGTGTGAACTTGCGTATAATCGGAACACCTATTGAAAAAAACCTGCAATCACCCCATGTCACTTCCGCCCCTTTTTGTGATGTTTTTGGGTCACTTCCAGGTTCGGCGTGATGCACATGTGTGTGGTCACGTACATATCGGACTCACCTAAAATGGCGTACCTTCGATGTGCACCTGGAAAATGAAATCTGTAAGTGACTCTAGGGGCCATTCAGAAATGACTCCTCATGGGGCACACTTGCCACTTCTAAGGATTCAGCTCCTTCTGACCCCCATGCCTTTATTGCTTGTTGTTTTTCTGGGGAAACTTGTGTGAACACAGCCAACGAAAGACAACCAACTACACCCTAGGCCAGGGGTCCCCAAACTAAGGCCCGGGGGGTCAGATGTGGCACAATCGCCTTCTAAATCCGGCCTGCGGACGGTCCAGGAATCAGCATGTTTTTACATGAGTAGAATGTGTCCTTTTATTTAAAGTGCATCTCTGGGTTATTTGTGGGCCATAGGAATTCATTCATATATTTTTTCAAAATATAGTCCGGCCCCCCACAAGGTCTGAGGGACAGTGGACTGGCCCCCTGCTGGAAAAGTTTGCTGACCCCTGCCCTAGGCCACCTCCAACCTCTCTCACCACCAAGGAAATACAACAAGCGAATACTGTACTAGTAAGAGAACCCACACAAGTGACGCTGACACAAAACCCCACACTAAGTAGAAGAATAGGAGCATTGGCACCCCATCCCACCCCACTCAAAATTCCCCCCTCTTTCCCCCTCTTTTCTTCCTAACCTAACACTGTATGTAACACTAATGTCTCACAACAAATGAAACTGATCTGTAGAAAACACAGCTTGAAAAAAGAGACAGTGCACGTATTTTTGTAAACTTTTTAAAAACTTTAATATTTTTTAAAACAACAACAACAACCATGGTGGCTGAAAACTTAAGGGAATTGCCACTGGAAGCATTGCCTGTATCTAAGATGCGGGTGGCGCTGTGGGTTAAACCACTGAGCCTAGGGCTTGCCGATCAGAAGGTCGGCGGTTTGAATCCCCGCGATGGGGTGAGCTCCTGTTGCTCGGTCCCAGCTCCTGCAAACCTAGCAGTTCGAAAGCACGTCAAAGTGCATGTAGATAAATAGGGAAGGTAAATGGCGTTTCCGTGTGCTGCTCTGGTTCGCCAGAAGCAGCTTAGTCATGCTGGCGACATGACCCAGAAGCTGTACGCCGGCTCCCTCGGCCAGTAAAATGAGATGAGCGCCGCAACCCCAGAATCGTCCATGACTGGATCTAATGGTCAGGGGTCCCTTTAACTTTAAGAGTGCATGAGGGCACCCCTGATCCCCACACCCCCTCTTTTCCCCTGGCAAAATTGCCCATTTGGAGAACACCTGTATGCATCATTGGCTCCCACTGGGGAATTACCCTCAGATCATTAGCAAGCAAATTGCTTAGCAAAAAATGACCAGCTATTAATGGTATTTAGATTTATCCGATGAAGAACTGTGCAAGCTTCAAATTGGGATTCACTGAATCCTGTTTTATTGCAACTTGGGGCTGTTCCCTTTTTTCCTGCATCAGCATCTCAGCCCATTTGCTTGGCACAGTGCAGACTTCCTGTAGCTGAAAAGTTTTTGTTTTTGTGACTGTGTGGAACCCAGTTCAGCTCCTGATTGATTGATTGTGTGACTGCAGCACATTGTTTATTGCTTTCATTTTATGGATCAATGGTCTCGTTAGATAGTAAAATTCATGTTAAATAGCTGTTTTAGGGGTTGTTTTTTAAAGTCTGGAATGGATTAATCTATTTTGCATTATTTTCTATGGCAAAGCGCACCTTGGTTTTAGAAGGCTTTGGTTTTGGAACGGACTTCCGGAACGGATTAAATTTGAGAACCAAGATACCACTGTATTGCTTTTAAAATAAGTAGCTCCTATATATTGGTAGTTTTTGTAACTTTGCCTTTTCAGGAAAGTTCTCCTCAAATGTGGGGTATAAATAAAATAAAATAAAATACAGTGGTCCCTCGACTTACGAAGTACTCGACTTACGAAATTTTGAGTTACGAATGAAAAAATAAATGGCTGCACGCTTACTTTTTTTGAAATCCTAAAGGAAAACCATTGCGGTTTTAGATGGGGTTTTCTTGACTTACGAATTTTAGATGCGGTTTACTCAACTTACGAATTTTTCCGTTTCCAATGCATTCCTATGGGAAAGCACTTTTTTCGACTTACAAACTTTTCGACCTACGGATGTGCATTCGGAACGGATTAAATTCGTAAGACGAGGGACCACTGTAAATAATTTCCAGGTCATTGGGGATGCTGGGAGCATACCTGCCAAGTTGCTGTCAGAGAAATAAGGGACCGGGCCGGAAATAGCAGACCGGAAGTAGCGCTGCCGCCATTTTGGAACTGGGCGGAGCATGCTCAGAAGTGACTTTTGATGCTGCTTTGCCCAGTTCCAAAATGACCGCCGTGCCAGAAGTCGCACTGCAGCCATTTTGGAACTGGGCAGAGCAGCATCAAAAGTCGCTTCAGAGCATGTTCCGCCCACTTCCAAAATGGCCGCCGCGCCAGAATAAACCGGGGAAAAACAAAAAAATTCGTTTTTTCAGCTAGGAACAGCTGGAAAAACGGGGATTTCCCGGGGAAAACGGGAGCTGGATGCCAGCAAAGTCTGGATGTGTGCAGGTTTTCCATCCCTGCAAATGCAGGTAGCAAAAGTAGCCGTGGATTTTTGAGTATCACAGATTTCCTTTCTCTCTCCCTCTCTTTCAAAATTCCAGGCCTTTTAACTCCACCACCGCATATTGCAGGACCTTATACTGGCCGAGGCGTTTTGGAGGCTACTGCAGGGCAAAGGGAGCATCTTGGCCTGCGGCTTCCCTTCCTTCCTTGGCGGAGGCAGTGGGGGAACCTCTGCCTTCCCCTTGCCCCACTCCTGGCTGGGGAGGAGGGTGATGGCTCGCTTGAAACAGCTTGGATTCCTTCTGGCAGTCTCTCTCCAGTCCTGCTTACAGCCCACTTTGTGTCAAGGTGAGTGCTCCCTTCGCTGTTGCAAACAGGAAAAGTGATCAGTATGGTGTGTCTGTGTGTGCACTGGCCTATATCTCTGGCCCTTAGAACTCTCCCCAGGCCACGTCCCCTCCCCAACCACAACTTCTTCCCCAAGCCTCATCTTCCTTGAGTGTTTTTTTTCTGGCTGCAATCAGTGGCGGAGGAACCCTCTCCGGCACCCGGGGCGGGACGAACCGCCCAGTGGTGCATGCGTTCCACGCGACAGCATGTGTGGCTGTCTGTATGGGCTGCCGCGCATGCGCACTCTGTACAGGATGCCACACATGCGTACTCGGTATGGGCTGTCGCCCGCGCAGCGTCTGTAAAGGCTGTCACGCACATGCGCCGTCCATGCAATGCATGTGCGGCATCCCGTACAGAGTGCGCATGCGCAGCAGACCGTACAGTCGTCGTGCGAGAGGCGTCCATACTGACTGTACGCACCCTCGGCCGCTCTACAGCTGGGGGCGGGGAGGCAGGGGCCAGCTTGTTCCCCCCCCCCAGAGTGGCACCCGGGGCAGCCTCCCTGTCCCCCACTCTGTACACCCCTGGCTGCAATGTGTCCTTAGACTCCAGTAATGACTTTTATTTCTCTGGAAAGAGAATGGAGAGGGAAGAGGGTTGTGTCCGTGTAGAAATTAGTGTACTGTACAAAGGGGAAATGTAATTTCATTTCTCTGTACACTTTTGTGTACTGGCGTTGCCCACCACTGGCATGTGGCCCCTGAAGAGTTGCCCAGAAGAGACGGTGGCCCTTGGCCTGCAAAAGGGTTTCCCACCACTACAGTAAG
Source organism: Zootoca vivipara (assembly GCF_965207765.1). Lineage (NCBI taxonomy): Eukaryota > Metazoa > Chordata > Lepidosauria > Squamata > Lacertidae > Zootoca > Zootoca vivipara. Next base: position 8,265,087 of record NC_142598.1, read on the forward strand.
TGCTTAGAGCAGGCATCCCACAAACTTCGGCCCTCCAGATGTTTTGGACTACAATTCCCATCTTCCCCAACCACTGGTCCTGTTAGCTAGGGATCATGGGAGTTGCAGGCCAAAACATCTGGAGGGCCGCAGTTTGGGGGTGCCTGGCTTAGAGAGCATTCAGTGACCAGCAGGCAGAAAGCTTTCTCTAAAATCACCTTTCCCAACCCCACTATCAACAAATCTCCCCCTTTGGCATTAGCATGGATCTCAGTGTAACAGAACGCGCCCCCCCCCCCTGGAAACCTGCCACGAGTCAGTCATGCAAAGAAGTCATAAAAGTTACTGACATGCCTTAAAAAAGAAAAGAGCCTGTTAAACGGCTAGAAGCCTGTGTTTTTGTGCTGGCCAGAGGGGAACCCCCCCCCACTTGCATGGAAGCACAGAGTGGGATTCAACAACTGAGTCCCAACAGCAAGGACTTCTGCTTGTCCAATGGTGTTTCCCCACCCCCACACCTTTGCACCCACTGCACCCCCCTAAAATTGGCTCTGTGGAAATTGGGAGAACACCCAGAACAACACATGAGGGGGGGGAGGGGAAGGGGATTGTTTTGTCTGGCAAGCCAAATTGCTTGGTGTGATGGAATGGTAATGTTAGCGGGGTGCTGAATTCCTCAAGCTAATAAAGAAACGTGTTTTGAACCAAACAAGTTGGTGGGGGGGGGGGGGAAGGGTCCCCTTTACAGTACTTGGCTTCTGTGCTAGCTACTCACCTGCATGGGATTCCTGGTCGATTGGTTAAATGCAAGCCTGCCATAGGTTAACTTTTGGGGGGGGGCAGCCGGGGGGGGCAGGGGAAACCATTCATACCTAGGAACCTTTAAATTCCTAGGTATTACTGAATGTCAGCCCAGGGGTGGAGGAAGGGGGTGGGGGCATGTCGCCCTGGGTGTCACCACTGAGGGGGGTGACAAAATTCCAGGCGGCACTCACCATTGGGCCAGCAGCACGCCCAAGCCACGCGTCTCTCCTGGGACAGACTCGGTGGCTTGGGTGCGCACAGGCTCCGCTCTGCCCAAACGGTCCGCCCACCCCCTCCCCCTCATCTGTAGGGTGGCTGAGTGGGAGGAGGCAGGCAGACTCCTTGGAGGCCCTGCGGAGCGTCCTGCCCCGGCTCGTCCCGCCCCGCGGGTAGCTGGTCCTGCCCCTGAGCACAGGGCACACGCAGTGCCCCAGGCGCCCAATCGGCTTGCTCCGCCGCTGTGTCAGCCTTCAGATACTATTCAGTATAAAACACCATTAGATGCTGTATCTTGCCAAACAGTGTTGCATGCCAGCAATAGAATACAGTGGTCCCTCGACTTACGAACTTAATCCGTTCCGAATGCACATTCGTAGGTCGAAAAGTTCGGAAGTCGAAACGCGGTTTCCCATAGGAAAAAAAAATATTCGGAAAAATTTGCAAGTTGAAAAAACCGCATGTAAAAATTCGTAAGTCGAGGAAACCGCATTTAAAGCCGCCAACGGTTTTCGTTCGGATGTAGAAAAATTAGTAAGTGTGCAGCCATTTGTCCCGTTCGTAAGTCGAAACCTACAGATGTCGAGTAATTCATAAGTCGAGGGACCACTGTACTATTAGATAGCAACTACTAAATGTTGAGAGTCTATCAAAATAGCATGGATTTTTTAAAAAAATGGTTATCGGTACAAATACAGATGTAGAGTGTCTAGAGCAGGCACCCCCAAACTTCGGCCCTCCAGATGTTTTGGACTACAATTCCCATCTTCCCTGACCACTGGTCCTGTTAGCTAGGGATCATGGGAGTTGTAGGCCAAAACATCTGGAGGGCCGCAGTTTGGGGATGCCTGGTCTAGAGAATATTTAACTTTGAAATTTGCAGCAACAAAAAGGGGGGGGGGCAAATTCCTTTAAGCAAATTCATTTTGGGCATCAGAGTCACACACCCTTCTTTCTAGGGTTCAATTTAAGGGTGTATAGGTCTTTGGATTCTTCTTGGTCCTGAAATAGTTTGAAGGAAAGACGCCTGATCATCCCCGAAAGCAGAACGGAGCTCCTTTTTCTAGGAATGTGTCAGAGCCACTTTGGACTTCCTTGAAGTGTTTTTGTAGGCTTCACCAGTCAATTGCAAAGCACTTTCAGGGCGTGCCTCTGGCTCCCTTGGCTCAAGGAGTGAGCTCTGTCTGACTCACTCGTGCCCTCCCCAGCACGGTGGGTGTGGATTCCCTGGAACACAAGAGAGAAGGCACAAACCAGGTTGCTCCACCAGGCACCCTCTGGTTCCTGGGCAGTGCCCAGCCTGAAATGGAAACCGAATTCCCCAGAGAAAGAACTATCTCAACAAGAACCACACCTGTCCCAGGAGAGGTTGAAAACCATGGGCTTAGTTCTGTAAGTGAAGGCTACTGGAGGAGGGGGAGGTCTGGTAATTAAGGCCTCGGGTGCCCAAGGGAGGTCCTTTCTGAAATGCACCTGTCTCCAAATGTCATTGATGAAGAACCCCCATGAATAGTGCAGAGCCTGAGGACGAGTTGGGCTGTCATTAAACAGAAGTACAGTGGAACCTCGGTTTACAACTACCTCTGTTTATGAACGCCTCCGTTTACGAACACCGCAGACCCGGAAGTGTTTACATCCGGGTTCCGCGGGGTCAGATGCGCAGATTGTGCATGCGCAGAAGTGTGCCTCCATTTACAAACGCCTCCATGGAACGGATTGCGTTCGTAAACTGAGATTCCACTGTACTGTTTTGGGCGGGGGACAGGGCAGGTTTGGGAGACTCCCTGGTCCTGAATGCAGTAACTGTGCCCCTGAAGGACCAGGTTCTCAGCCTGGGAGTCAGTTTGGACTCACAGCTGTCCATGGAGGTGCAGGTCAATTCTGTGTCCAGGGCAGTTGTCTATCAGCTCCATCTGGTACTCTGGCTGAGACCCTACCTGTCTATATAGCGTCTTGCCAGAGTGGTCCATGCTCTGGTTATCTCCCTCTTGGACTACTGCAATGGGCTCTGTGTGGGGCTACCTTTGAAGGTGACTCAGAAACTACAACTAATCCCAAATGCAGACTGGTGACTGGGATTGGCTCCTGGTACCAGGAGCCAAGGGATCCAGGTGGCGCTGTGGGTTAAACCACAGAGCCTAGGGCTTGCTGATCAGAAGGTTGGTGGTTCGAATCCCTACAACGGGGTGAGCTCCCGTTGCTCGGTCCCAGCTCCTGTCCACCTAGCAGTTCAAAAGCACATCAAAGTGCAAGTAGATAAATAGGGACCGCTCCGGCGGGAAGGTAAATGGTGTTTCCGTGTGCTGCTCCGGTTCGCCAGAAGCAGCTTTGTCATGCTGGCCACATGACCCGGAAGCTGTCGGCGGACAAACGCTGGCTCCCTCGGCCTATAGAGCGAGATGAGCGCTACAACCCCAGAGTCGGACACGACTGGACCTGATGGTCAGGGGCCCCTTTATCTTTACCTTTACCAGGAGCCAAAGACAGTTGGTGCTGTCTTAAAACCCTAAACGGCCTCGGCCCAGTATACCTGAAGAAGCGTTTCCAGCCCCCTTGTTCAGCCCAGACACAGGTCCAACTCCGAGGGCCTTATAGCGGTTCCCTCACTGCGAGAAGTGAGGTTACAGGGAACCAGGCAGAGGGCTTTCTTGGTGGTGAATGTTGACATCTTCCAAGTCTAACAGTCTTGGGGGACACAATGCCAGGCCTGAAACCATGTTTGATAGCTCAGGCAGAAAATCGGTAGGGCAGTAACAGTAACTGCCCCCCAACCAGCCCCCAAGCACACCTTGGAGGTACACTTGGTACTCAGGGGGCATTGCTGGGGGAGGCCAACCCCACACTGCTGCCCCACCTAGGCCTTACTTATAGATGCCCCATTGGCTTCTTCATCCTTGATTAAATTGGGGTGAGGGACATCTTATTATGGACCAACCTGGCATTTTCAAGCCTCACCCAGAGACCCAGGTCAAGTTGGCATAGTCACCACCAAATCTTCAGATGGGAAAAGGGTCAGAACATGACACAGGCTGTATTTGCCCGTGCCACAGTCCAGACTCCAAAGGTCTGAACTGAGCTCTCCTCAACTGGTTCACCCTTGATCCAGTGTCAAATCTCAAGCTTGTCCATGACCACCGGAATTGGGCTCTCTGGTGCTTCCCTCAAGCAGTCCAAGGTTTGCTCTTCCAGGCACGTGATAGACTTAATAAATAACTCCTGGATGCCTCAGCAAAAGCAACACCCCCACCCACTAACCAGCAGGTAAGAAATAAAACTCAAACCCGGACACCCCCCATTCCCTAGAGACCGTAGCGTGTGAGGTGCTATTTGTTTCACCATGTGTGCACATCACTGATACATGCTCTGGCAACTACTTTATGCAGTGAAATAAATGTGCAAATGTGCTTCATGGGTACATGGTGTCGGTTGGGTGCACTGTAAACCTCTGCGGTTCAGAAGCCAAAACTATAATGTGTAGGCCACAGGGTAGACACTTTTCAATGCTGTTTTAAATTTGTTATGTACAGTGGTACCTCTACTTACGAATGTTTCCTCAGTGGTGCCTCGCTAGACAAATTTAATTCGTTCCACAGGTCTTTTACCGTGTTTCTCACATTTTAAGACACCGTCTTATAACTTTTTTCCCTCAAAAAAACACTGGGTGGCTTATTTTCAGGGAATGTCTTGTTTTTATTACGTCAGGAGCAGTGCCCCTCTTGCTCCCTGGCTCCCTGCGGGGCAGGATTCTTGACTGAAAGAAAAGGACGGGCAACAGCCACCACCAAACTCCGTGAGAGGGAGTCTGAGGGAAGGGAGGTGTGTGCGTCCCTGGCCCAGCCCTCTCTCCCCGGCCCTGGGATGTTCGTGAGGGAGGGAGGGAGGGAGCTCCTCCGAAGGGCTGCTCTCTCTCTCTCTCTCCTCCCAGGTGGGGACTCACTTAATAGCAATCTGCTACACTGGAGCTTCTTAAATTTAAACCAGTACAGTATAATGGAATCTATCTGTGTGATGCAGTACGTATAGCAAATAAGGATCTCTACCAGCCAGCCCAAGACTTAAGAGCGAAAGTTCCAACAATGTAGCACTTTGTAGCACTGATAGCAAAGAGGCTACCGGCTGATAAGAGATACTGTAGAAAACAAGGCAGTTGAGCAGCAATTAAAATGGTAAATGGTAGCAATTGTAGCAATTGAGCCAGCAGGAAAGCGGGGTGAGATAATCTGCTGGTCCTAACTGCTTCTCTTACCCACAAAATGTTAACTTTTAGCAGCTCCTAAACAGCGAGAAGCCACCGGCAGCGATCCCGGTACCAGTAAAAATCCTTAAAGGGGCAGCTCTACAGACAAGCAATAGAAAGAAAAAGAATCCTCACTTTTTAAAAGGTTTTTAAAAGGGGGGAAGGTGGGGGGAAGCGAGAGGTGGGCTGTGTGTGTGTGTGTGTGTGAGAGAGAGAGAGAGAGAGAGAGAGAGAGAGAGAGAGAGAGAGACACGCAGGGGAGAGAGAGAGAGAGAGAGAGAGAGACGCGCACACAGAGTCTCTCCCTAAAGGGGAAGGCAGCGTCTTCAATCGCCCCTCTTTTCTTCCTCCTGTTTCATCTCCTCCCCACCGCAAATGCCACTTTTCTCCTCTTCACTCACACAGCCTAGCTAAAAAAAAAAAAAATCGAACGGGAGGGGAAATCACGAGTCTGCAGCAACCAGCAGCTATGGCTCTTCGGTGCATTTTTACAAGCTTTTAAAAGAAATACGTGTCTTTGGAGCGACAGCAAAATGGGGAGAGATTTTTAGGGGGGGGAGTTTGCTGGCGGGAGGGGGGAAGGGTCTATCACTATGTCTTATTTTCGGGTTATGGCTTATATCGCACAATTGCTTAGAAATCCTGCTATGTCTTATATTATGCCTACGTCTTAAAAAAGGAGAAACACGGTATTATAACGAAAAATTCGTCTAGCGAATCCCATAGGAATGCATTGATTTATTTTTTTAAAAAAAATTGCCCATAGGAATGCATTAATTGAATTTCAATGCATTCCTATGGGAAACCGCAATTCGCTAGACGAATTTTTCATAAAACGAATTCGTCTAGCGAGGCAACCTCCGCTCAAAAAACCCTTTAGTTAAGCGGAAATTTCATTAAGCAGGGCATTCGTTAAGCGAGGCACCACTGTACTTACAAACGGAGCTCTGTCCGCCATCTTGGATGCGGTTTAGATAGGATTTTTTCTACTTATGAATTTTTAGATGGGGTTGCTTCGACTTACGAATTTTTTCTCCCAATGCATTCCTATGGGATTCGACTTACAATTTTTTTCGACTTACGAATGTGCGTTCGGAACGCATTAAATTTGTAAGTAGAGGTACCACTGTATGCTTTTACAGTTAGGAGTCAGTATGAAACATTTTATGTAGTAACAAATCAATGCAAGGAACAACAATACCCCCCCCAAAAAACCTTATCTCTCCTCTCTGCATGTCAGTGGGGGTGGGCCCTGGGGGGATGACCTCTTCTCTCCTTGAAGGGGGATCAGCAGCAAATGCAGAGATGGCAAAAGTTTACCCGCTCTGCAGTTGCACCGGCTGCTCGACCTCCCCTCCCACTGCCATAAATAGGGTCACATGTGTGCCCCTCCCCTTGCCACCACACAACTGAACTGCAGGTAACTCGCATCTTGTGTGAGGGTTCAGTTCCAGTGGTCCCCACGTTATTTGGGAAAATGCATGAAGTCGGGAACATCTCAAACGGTCCTCCTTCCCTGGCAAGGTGGGGCTTTGAGATGGCAGCACAAGGGCTCTTGCAGTGTCCCAGAGCCCTCATGCCTCCGTCCCGAAGCCTAGTTAACACTTTCCCAGCTTGGGGATGGAGATGGCAGGGCTCTAGGACCCTGCTAGAGCCCATGCACCCCCTTTCCAAAGCCAAGTCCGTGATGATTTGATTTGCGCAGGTGGCGGCAGGAAGTAAATGCTTCAATCGGTAAAATAAGCGTCAAGATGCGAGCTACCTGTAATGTGAGATTCACATGCTTTGGGTTAAAAGGTGTATCTTCAGTGCATTTTTTGTCGTCTAATCCGAACCCTTAAAAAAGAGACATTGCACGTTCTTTTGCAATTCATGGAAATCTTTTAATAAAATTATTTTTTTTAAAAAAAGTGTGTCTGTGTGTGAAGACCTCATGAATTGGTCCATTCTGCAATATGGCTCTCCATGGGGAGAGTGCCCTATGTTGCACGTTACTTCTTGGCTGTGGTTTAATGAAACAGGGAGGAGTTAAAATGATTTGTTGCCTGGCCAAAGATGACCTGAGTCATGTGGAAGCTTGTCCTCCTTCTCTAATGCCTACTGTTTGTCTCTCTCCAAAACAAGGCACTAACAGCACTCCAGTGGAGACCACAGCCTTGCCTCCCGCTACTTCATATCGCCTTTCGGTATGTATGTCTGCCTCTCTTGGGCACGCTCTGTGTGTGTCAGCTTTTTTTGGGGGGGGGGAGGTGAGCTTGATGTGGATGCCTAATGCTGCCTAAAAGAGGGACATCATTGTCTGGGCAAGGCAGGTGCAGACTGATTGTAGCTTAGCTCGATCTGCCTTTCCTTACCCCAGGCAAGGGCACCTTGGGTCTTTTGAAGCGCTTGCCTGCAGTGGCAAATTGGATAGATATTTACATGCTTGAGGCTTGCGGCTATTATCACCACTACCCAAAAATGACTGCAGCCAATTGAGACAACATGGTAGCAGATTCAAGGGGGGGGGGAATAGAAGAGGGCTGGATTTGGCCTCCTTCCTGTGCTGTGGTCAGTTGAGCAGCAATGTTGACGTCAAAGGACTGGGTTTGGGCAGCATCTCTGGGGTTAAAACCTGGCTTACAGTTAAGGTTTGCACCTGTCACATGACCCTCCTGGTGCTGGGCTGGTCATCCGTTTGCTCACAATTGGTCCAAGCTACACCAGCAAGCTAAGTCATTGATGATGTATAGATGGTATTTAACACCAGCAAAATTAGCTAACATGTATAGGATGAGTAATAAAATGTGCTGGAAATGTAATGAGAAGGAGGGAGAGTTTTATCATATGTGGTGGAAATGCGAAAAAGTTAAAAGATTTTGGGAAATGATATATAATGAACTGAAAAAGATTCTTAGGTACACCTTTCCCCAAAAACCTGAGGCATTTTTATTAGGACTTATTGGACAAGAGATTGCAAAGGAGGATTATATAATGTTTTTGTATGCGACAACCACGGCTAGGACTTTGTTAGCCCAAAAATGGAAAACTCAGGATTTACCAACGATTGAAGAGTGGCAGACAAAAATGTTAGACTATGCGGAATTAGCGAGACTGACTAGCAGGATCCGGAACCAGGGGGAGACAAGGTTCCAAAAAGATTGGAGCAAATTTGGGGACTATATGGAAAAGAACTGTAGAAGTTTAAAGACACTTGCAGGACTGAAATAAATCCTACAAATTGACTTTAAATGGATGGAATAAAGGAACTGCGAGATAAGATCTGAAAAGAAAACCAAATGAGGGGAGGGAGGGAAGTCAAACTCGGCAGAGCATTGGGAATGAGAGATTTGGGAAGAATTGCTAAAAAGATAATTGTGTGTGTGGTATTTGTTTTTTGAATGTTTGTTTGTTTATTGTCTTTAATGTGTTTATTTGGAAAACTAAATGAATTGCTTTTTTTTTTTTTTTTTTAAAAAGTTAAGTCGTTGATCTGGGCAGCCACATTTTCAAGAGATGCCCATGCCCATTTTGATTTGTGCAGTTAAGGTGCGCAAGTCTAAGGAGCATGCAGGGGAGACCAGGCTCCTCCCCCCCCCCCGCGGCATGTTAGGCCCTTCCTCACTTTCCTCCACTGTAACGATGTTCTCCCCCTTTTTCTTTCCCCACGGCAGAAGTCGGAGCTGGAGGCAGCCATTGCTGTGCCGTGTGTTTTGGGGGGGCTCCTGCTGATCGGCCTGCTGGTTTTTATGGGACTCAAAATCCGGGAGAAGCGGCAGACAGAGGGCACATATCGGCCCAGCAGTGAGGAGCAGGTGGGTGCCCGCGTTGAAACTAACACCAACCTCAAGCTTCCCCCGGAAGAGCGACTCATCTGAGATGGGGGGAAAGGGCTCTGCTTTTGGGTCTCAGCTTGGACGTAGCCATTCAACACACTGGACTCCAAAAAAACCAAAAACACTAACATTTAAAAGGGTGGTTCTGCTGCTGCTGCTGCTGTTGCTGGTGTTGGTGTTGCTGGTGCTGCCGCCAGGCTTGAGATTTCCCGGCAAGCCTCTTAAAGCTTTTCCTGCAGGCTGGATGTGAACTGCTGTACACAGGAGACACCCCCAATGTGTTTTAGAAAGGGCTTTGAGGAGCGGCTGGATCTCATACATGCACACTGCCGGGAATGGCTAGAGGCAGACAGTTCAAGGCAAGATTGGACCCTGCCTCTCTGGGCACACAGAAGAGAGAGGGCTGCCCCGGCCCTCAGCCCACACAATGCCAACCGCACAGTGCTAGATCTCCCTTCTTTATGCTGCCCCAAAGAACGAACTCTTCTGACTCTAAGTGGGAGTGCGTGGAATTGCAACTGGAGCTGACACAGGAGTCAGGAAAAGAGCAGAAGGTGGTTGGGGAGGCTGCTCCTGCCACGTTCGATCTGGGGCAGGCCTGCCCTTTTTATTTTTATGGAAAATGTATTGCGCTGTGCCTTTCAGAATGCCACTATTTAATAAAAGCAAATCTCCCTTCTCTGGCAAGAGAAAAGTCGACACAACCTAGAGTGTTATTACCCCGTTGCCTTACAGCTGGCCAGTTTGAGTTGGCAGGTGGCTCTTAAAATGTTTCGTAGTAGGGAAGGGGAGAGCTGTGGCCCTCCCAGGGGCTCTGGGGCTACAGTTTTGCCATTCTGGCAGGGGCTGGTGGGAGCTGGAGTCCAGCAGCAGCGCCACAGATTCCTCCAGCCCTGTTTTAAATGAACTAAAGGAGGACCATACCAAACAGAAACCGATCAAATAAACAGAGGCAGGCCTCCAAAAGGGTCTCAACAAGATATTGTTAACCCAATTACAAAACTATGCTTTAGGCCAGGCATCCCCAAACTTCGGCCCTCCAGATGTTTCGGACTACAATTCCCATCATCCCCAACCACTGGTCCTGTTAGCTAGGGACCATGGGAGTTGTAGGCCAAAACATCTGGAGGGCCGCAGTTTGGGGATGCCTGCTTTAGGCATTTCACGTGTGCTTTAGCCCAGGCCCTCCAGCTGTTTTCGGACTACAACTCCCATCATCCCTAGCTAACAGGACCAGTGGTGGGGGGTGATGGGAACTGTAGTCCCAAAACAGCTGGAGGGCCAAGTCTGGGGATGCCAGCTTTAGCCTGTTCAAAAGCACCTTATGCACATTATTTCAAGTCTTTCCAACAACGCTGGAAGGGGTAGGTCAGCACGATTATCCCCATGTTACAGATTGGGAGGGAACATTCAGGCCAGCCCAAGTTGTCCTTGTGAACGCATGATTTGAACTGAGGCCTTCCTGACTCTCATTCAGTCTCCTAGCTTTTGCTCCACATCAGTTTCCATCAAAGGCTACTCTGCCCGATTTTCGGTGCCCAGGCATGGGTGGAGCGGCACCGGAAGTCTCTTCTACACATGTCCGGAAGTTGTGTAGAAGCAACTTCCGGTGCCGCGCCGCTGCTGATCCCGCATTTTTCAGCGGGAGACTTGGCAGCTATGGCCTCACCCTACAATGGTATTTGGTCTGTCTCAAGTTGATGGTGAAGCCAAGGCACTTGGGTGCCTGAGAAGTGAACTCCAACTATAACAGCCCTGTCGCTAATGAATATAAAGCAGCATTCACCAGGGTGCTCTCCTGCCTAAGTCCCATTCCAGCTAATGGGAGCTGTACTAGAGCATAATTAGGAGCTGCCCATAGCTCAGTTGTGGAAGGTATTTGAATTCTACAGTTCTGGCAGGTCCTTCCAGGCAGTGATTGTGAGTATCAACCTTGTGCCTTGAGCTGAGGGCGGGGGGATATCCTAGATATTTTATGTGCCCTTTCCAGAAACCTCCTCAGGCTAACTTAAAAAAAATGGAAATCTACCCTTTTGGGAGACTTAAACCTATTGGGGGGTGGTAAGAAAAGCTCCCCCTTCCTTGTCTTTATAAATGATGCCCTTTCTTGTGGCTTGTTTTTGACCCTTAACGTTTGTCCGTCTCTCCTTTGACTTTTCTCCCATTTGCCATCAGATTGTGTTTCTATTATATTCTTAGAAAGGAGTAATTATTATTATTTTCTCCAGAGGGCAAAGAGCTACGCTGGCATCCACATTATCATCATCATCATTAGAATTTATATACCGCTCTATACCCAGAGATCTCAGGGTGGTTCACATAAAAAGGTCACAGTATATAAAATCAAGATAAAAACAATAACCCAATAATACACACACACACCCCGAAAAAACCCCAGCCACATTTTAAAAGGGTATGGGATGTTGATCAGGTCAGCCAAATAACCTGACAGGACCTGGTTCAGTGGAACAGTGACAATTCAAAGGGTGGCAAAGTCTTTTATTCCACCACAGGCACTAGGTGGCAGAACTGCATTGCACAACTGGCTTCAGCGGTTCTGTGCCACCAGCGTCCTGTCTCTTTAAGGGAACTCCTTTTTTTAAGGGCAGCTCTGTTTTTTGCACTTCCTTTCTGATCCACGACTCTCTTAGTTTTCCCAAGGAAAGGTGATTGTGCCTTGCTCTGTTTCCACCTCCCTCTTGGGTTTGGAAACGCACAATGTTTTTTACCTGGGGAAAGTTGGCTGGAGACTGCAGCCTGCCTACAGACACACAGTTTCAAATTGGCAATGCATAAAAAATGAATAAATCTGCCATTGAATCATAGAACTGTAGAGTTGAAAGGTATTATTCCAGCACCTTGAAATGCCAGACTAGCAAGTGTTTCCACCCTCATTGACCCTCTGTGAACGAGGGCAGACAAGCTAACCTGCTGTTGTTTTTCCTTTCAGAAGTCTCCACTGTGTGAAACACTTGGTCAATGAACTTGCCCTCTAGTTTTGTTTTTTCATTTCTTAAAGGGAGGGGCCACCTCAGTAGATTGCCTCGGTATAAACTGGAGTTAGCCCAAAATACCAATGGACAATTAAGGCTGGTCACAAAGACTTGTGTCATACATTTAAAGCACACCCCACCCACCCTAGAATCCTGAGAACTGTAGCTTACCCCCTCGCAGAGCTACAGTTCTCGGGAATCTTTTTTGAAGGGGAGGGGGGAATGTATTTTAAATTTCCATGAGGAATTTTTCCTGCATGCACTGTGGGGCTTTTGTACAGCTTCCTTTTGCCTCAGTAGGATGTGTGTAGGAAAACATCTCTGGGGAATATTGTCCAGATTGGCTATCTGCAGCTCTAAGGCCGTCCAAAAGCCTGCCGCTTGGAAGTGTCAGCCGCTGTAGCCTTGAGGAATAGAGGTTTGGCTCTCACTGTGCTTCACTCAGATGTTACGTTTCCAACAAAATATATCATTAAAAAGACACAGCATTCATGGGACACTGCTTGCTTTTAGTCCTGGGTCTCCTTAAGCTTCTCCCACAATATTATTTACACGATATCTTTCCAAACTTGAAACCACTGTCACGGAAAACTCGAAAGAGTTATTCTGGGTGTTAATGATTAAATTGCAGACCAAATGACACAAAAGCCAATTGGGAAATGGGAAACCCAGCCAGATGGGCAGGGTATAAATAAATTATTATTATTATTATTATTATTATTATTATTATTATTATTATTATTGGCTTTTGTCCTCTGCTTAGTGGTTCAATCCACAGTAATCAATGCAATATACAACAGCATCTCAATTGGCTTTTCACTGTAATAATCAGGATCTCGTTACATGCTTTTAGATGTTAACTTGATAAGGTACAAATGCATGTCATATCTAGGCATGTGTAACAGGAGGTTGCGTTGGGCTATGTGATGTGTCCTCAGTAGCATTTTGCCATTAGAGGCATTTTACCAAGCTGTTTGCAAAGGCAAGGCAATGTGCACGAGTTATACTATGTTTTTTTAGGAGGAGGGAGAAGGCAGCTTAGAAATGTACTCTTCTAAGTCTGAATGCTCAGATGTCTCCTTGCACCCCTGATCCAATTGTTCTTTCACATCCTTGAACAGGTGGGATACTCAGCCAAATCAAATATGACAGTTGCTAAAACATGCAACTCTGATGCCAGAAGTGAAACCACTATTGCTGTATGATTCCCTGGTGGATCTCCCGGTGGATCAGGTCCACCTCCTCAAGCCAACAGGCTCCACTGCTTGCAGATCCATCTCCCCATAAGGCAGTAGCGTTGTGCAATGCCTCGGCATGGAAAGCTTCCACCCTAGAGGAGGAATGGTTAGCATCTGTTACAGAGAAGGAAGGGTACCTCTCTCTTCCTTCTCATTGCAAAGTCAACCCACTGTTCTTTCTTCACTGAAAATCTTCCCCTCTCCCTTTTCCTAAAATAAACTGAATTTTTATATTGTTGCTGGTTTCTGTTGATGCTTTGAGAAGACAAGATGTATGGGAAGCCGGTGCTGTTACCTTGTGCTCTGAGAACATATGCACCTTACCTTCCAAGTCCCGGACTGCAGAATCT